>NC_091282.1:788047977-788351008 GCF_032444005.1 Ranitomeya imitator | reverse complement strand
TAGCTATTTATTTATTAGTTATACTATTTATTTAACCAATAGAAAATTAGTTTTTTTTTATATCGCCAGCAACAGCGGACTAATGAAAATTATTGCCACTGGTAAATTGTGACATTTTGTTTTCTCTGCCCGGATTGCACCAGTTACACAACTGCTAGACAAACATATGTTATTTATTAAACCAATAGAAATTTTGTGGGATTTTTTAGATTGCCTTTATGAGGCACGCAAACAGCAGACTCAGGAAAGTTATTGGTAAATATTGATGTTTTCTTAGCTCAGCAGGTTTTGCGCCAGTTGCACAACTGCTAGAGAAATATTAGCTATTTTTGCAATAGGCGAGGAATATTATTTAGCAATTAGCTTTTAAAATGGATTTTACTATATTCTGCCACTCAGTAATATTATTTAGCTGTAAATAAAAATTATATTCTGCTACGCAGGAATATTATGTAACTCAAAAAAATTGGTTTAGTATAAACTGGTACTACCTAATAATATTTGCCTCTAAAAAGAGCTGATCTCTATATTATGGTAGTGGAAGAAAGCCTGTCTATCTCTCTCTAATCCCAGTCTATTCCTAATTCTAATCTGTACAACGCAATGCAAACTAGCAGAGATCTGCAGCATGTATCTGCAATGAAGAGAACACCTAGGAGCCTGCCTTTTACTCTCCCTTGTATTTAATTTCTCCCTACGCTATTTCCACCTAACAAAGAACTAATCTTCACAATCTTCAGCTCTTTAAAGAGCTTTTTGGAATGAATAACTCTCCCTATATGCTCCCATCATTCTCCCTACGCTCACACTATGCTCTCCCTACGCTGTATCCGGCTATATCGTGCGCAAGATGGTGGCGGCAGCCATTAAATATCCCCTATGACACTGGAAGGCCGACCAATCACAGTAATATCACATGAAATATGGCGCTGGCATTACTTTGATTGGCAAGCCAGCCCAGCATGTTCATTGCCTGCAAATAAAGCACCAAACATGCTGGCCGAGTCACTCTAATGCACTGCTCAAAAAAATAAAGGGAACACTAAAATACCACATCCTAGGTATCACTTAATGAAATATTTCAGTTGCAAATCTTTATTCATTACATAGTGGAATGTGTTTAGAACAATAAAACATAAAAATGATCAAGGTAAATCAAAATGAATATACCATGGAGGTCTGGATTTGGAATAATACTCAAAATCAAAGTAGAAAATCAAATTACAGACTGATCGAACTTTAATATAAATGCCTCAAGACAAAGAAATGATGTTTAGTTGTGTGTACTGCCTCCATGTGCCTGTATGACCTCCCTACAACGCCTGGGCATGCTCCTGATGAGGCAGTGGATGGTCTCCTGAGGGATCTCCTCCCAGACCTGGACTAGGGGTACCGTCACACGATACGATTTACCTACGATCACGACCAGCGATATGACCTGGCCGTGATCGTAGGTAAATCGTAGTGTGGTCGCTGGGGAGCTGTCACACAGACAGCTCTCCAGCGACCAACGATGCCGAGGTACCCGGGTAACCAGGGTAAACATCGGGTTACTAAGCGCAGGGCCGCGCTTAGTAACCCGATGTTTACCCTGGTTACCAGCGTAAAAAACAAACAAACAGCACATACTTACATTCCGGTGTCCGTCAGGTCCCTTGCCGTCTGCTTCCCGCACTCACTGACTGCCGGCCGTAAAGTGAAAGTGAAAGCACAGCACAGCGGTGACGTCACCGCTGTGCTCTGCTTTCACTTTACGGCCGGCAGTCACTGAGTGCGGGAAGCAGACGGCAAGGGTGGATGATATCCCAGATGTGTTCATTTGGATTTAGGTCTGGGGAATGGGCGGGCCAGTCCACAGCTTCTATGCCTTCATCTTGGAGGAACTGCTGACACACCCCAGCCACATGAGGTCTGGAATTGTCCTGCTTTAGGAGAAACCCAGGGCCAATGGCACCAGCATATGGTCTCACAAGGGGTCTGAGGATCTCGTCTCGGTACCTAATGGCAGTCAGGCTACCTCTGGCGAGCACATAGAAGGCTGTGCGGCCCTCCAAAGAAATGCCACCCTACACCATTACTGACCCACTGCCAAAGCGGTCATGCTGAAGGATGTTGAAGGCAGATCGCTCTCCACGTCATCTCCAGACTCTGTCATGTCTGTCACATGTGCTCAGTGTAAACCTGCTTTCATCTGTGAAGAGCACAGGGCACCATTGGCCAATTTGCCAATCCTGGTGTCCTGTGGCAAATTCTAAACGTCCTGCACGGTGTTGGGCTGTGAGCACAACCCCATCTGTGGACGTCGGGAACTCAGACCATCCTCATGGAGTCAGTTTCTAATCGTTTGTGCAGACACATGCACATTTGTGGCCTGCAGGAGGTCATTTTGCAGGGCTCTGGCAGTGCTCCTCCTGTTCCTCCTTGCACAAAGGCTGAGGTAGTGGTCCTGGTGCTGGGTTGTTGCCCTCTATGAGTCAGTCTCATGCTACCACGAGCAGGGCCGTATTTAGAGTTTCTGCTGCCCTAGGCACTTTTCGTGCTGCCTCCCCCATTGGTGAGTATGACTAATGCAGACACTATCGGCAGTGACTTAGGCTACTTTCACATCAGCGATTTTTGACATTTGCGGCAGATCCGGCAGTTTTTCCGCATCCGTAACGGATCACTTATGGCAACACTGTGTTCGGCCTCATTCATTCCCTATGGGACTTGCGGCACTTGCGGTTTTGCTGCGATCCGGCAAATGCGGTACTTGCAGTAACTGGAAAAAAATGCTGCTAGCAGTGTTTTTTTTGTCTCACCTCAAGTGCTGCACATGTCCACAAGTCCCATAGGGAATGAATGAGGCCGAACGCAGAGTTGCCGGCCTGTAAGTGATATGTTACACGACAGAGGCGGAAAAACTGCAGTATCTGCCGCGAACGGAGAAAATCGCTGATGTGAAAGTAGCCTTAGCAAACCTTTCCATTAGTTGTCATGTGAGAATCTGGTGGATCTCATACACAGTACATGGTCAGTTGATTCTGCCACGGTTGCAAGGTTTGGCTGACAGGTTTTTAAGGGGAACCTGTCAGTCGATTCATACTACCAAAACCACGGGCAGCATCACTCAGACTGCAAACAGGGAAGTTTATCTCTGCAATGCTGGGACGTTTCAGAGAGAGTAGTTTGAAGAGCTGGATGGGTAATTTAGTGAGAGAACGGACTAATCTGTTGCTATCATCTGTGGGCTTCTCACTCCATGTCTCTAGATCAGGGGTGGGCAATTTATTGTCCCGAGGGGCCAGATGAAAGACCATGACTGTTGTGGAGGCCGAACCAATAGCATGAAAATAATTCTACTCAATATTAATTAATATTAATTGTATCACTTAATATTGAGCAGAATTAAGTATGCTGACACCCCCTATATATCTTTAAACCCCCCACAGCCCCTTAAATACAGCATGAGCCCCACACAGCCTCCCCATATACAGCATGAGACCAGCCTCTCATCTCCTCTCCTTTCCAGCCTCTCATCTCCTTTCCAGCCTCTCCTCTCCTTTCCAGCCTCTCCTCTCCTTTCCAGCCTCTCATCTCCAGCCTCTCCTCTCCTTTCCAGCCTCTCCTTTCCAGCCTCTCCTCTCCAGCCTCTCCTCTCCTTTCCAGCCTCTCCTCTCCAGCCTCTCCTCTCCTTTCCAGCCTCTCCTCTCCTTTCCAGCCTCTCATCTCCTTTCCAGCCTCTCATCTCCTTTCCAGCTTCTCATCTCCTTTCCAGCCTCTCCTCTCCAGCCTCTCCTCTCCTTTCCAGCCTCTCATCTCCTTTCCAGCCTCTCATCTCCTTTCCAGCCTCTCATCTCCTCTCCTTTCCAGCCTCTCATCTCCTCTCCTTTCCAGCCTCTCATCTCCTTTCCAGCCTCTCATCTCCTTTCCAGCCTCTCATCTCCTTACCAGCCTCTCCTCTCCTGCCTCTCAGCTCCTTACCAGCCTCTCATCTCCTTACCAGCCTCTCCTTTCCAGCCTCTCCTCTCCTGTCTCTCAGCTCCTTACCAGCCTCTCATCTCCTTACCAGCCTCTCCTTTCCAGCCTCTCCTCTCCTGCCTCTCAGCTCCTTACCAGCCTCTCATCTCCTTTCCAGCCTCTCCTTTCCAGCCTCTCCTCTCCTGCCTCTCAGCTCCTTACCAGCCTCTCATCTCCTTACCAGCCTCTCCTTTCCAGCCTCTCCTCTCCTGCCTCTCCTCTCCTTACCAGCCTCTCATCTCCTTACCAGCCTCTCCTCTCCTTACCAGCCTCTCATCTCCTTTCCAGCCTCTCATCTCCTGCCTCTCAGCTCCTTACCAGCCTCTCATCTCCTTTCCAGCCTCTCCTCTCCTGCCTCTCCTCTCCTTTCCAGCCTCTCCTCTCCTTACCAGCCTCTCATCTCCTTACCAGCCTCTCATCTCCAGCCTCTCCTCTCCTGCCTCTCAGCTCCTTACCAGCCTCTCATCTCATTACCAGCCTCTCCTTTCCAGCCTCTCCTCTCCTGCCTCTCAGCTCCTTACCAGCCTCTCATCTCCTTACCAGCCTCTCCTTTCCAGCCTCTCCTCTCCTGCCTCTCAGCTCCTTACCAGCCTCTCATCTCCTTACCAGCCTCTCCTTTCCAGCCTCTCCTCTCCTGCCTCTCAGCTCCTTACCAGCCTCTCATCTCCTTACCAGCCTCTCCTTTCCAGCCTCTCCTCTCCTGCCTCTCAGCTCCTTACCAGCCTCTCATCTCCTTACCAGCCTCTCCTTTCCAGCCTCTACTCTCCTGCCTCTCAGCTCCTTACCAGCCTCTCATCTCCTTACCAGCCTTTCCTCTCCTGCCTCTCAGCTCCTTACCAGCCTCTCATCCCCTCCCCTCACTCACTCACATCAGCAGACTCCCGTCTCCTCTCTGCAGCTTCCTCTGAGTCCTCACACACTGCCTGCCTCCTCCTCTCCCTGCTCACCGCCGACTTCAGTATCTTCTCCCACAAACATTACCTGCTTCTCTGCAGTCTGCTCCTGTGCTCTTACAGTAAGAAGAGCGCGCAGCGTGTGACATGACCGGCGTCAGGAGGACCATGATGCACTTGGGCTGCTGCTGCTTAAAGGTACAGCACCCATTTCTGCCCCATACAGTAGTCAGGGCAGCAATGCCCTGATGGTGGCCTTGCGCTTGAGACCCTCTCCCCCCGCAGCAGCTGGAACTGAGGGGGGTGGGCGGGGGGACCCCCGGACTTTAAAAAAAAAAAATAATAATTTTTTTTTTAAACTTGCTCAGGTGCCCCACCCCTGCATTGTCCCCGCCCTAGGCACGTGCCCTCAAGTGCCTAGTGGCAAATAAGGCCCTGACCACGAGTGTGAAAGCACAACCGACATTCAAAAGTGACCAAAACATCAGCCGGAAAGCATTGGTACTGAGATGTGGTCTGTGGTCCCCTCCTGCAGAACCACTCCTTTATTGAGTGTGTCTTGATAATTGCCAATAATTTCCATCTGTCGTATATTCCATTTCCACAACAGCATGTGAAATTGATTGTCAAACAGTGTTGCTTCCTAAGTGGATAGTTTGATTTCACAGAAGTTTGATTTAAGCTATGTACACACGTTGCGGATCCTGCAGATCTGCAGCGGTTTTTACCGTGCAGATACGCTGCAGATCCGCAAGTGATTTACAGTACAATGTAAATCAATGAAAAAAAAATGCTGTGCTAATGGTGCGGAAAACTCCGTGCTGAAAATGCTGCAGGTTAAAAGAAGGAGCATGACATTTATTTGTGCGGATCTGCATCGTTTCTGCACCCATTGACTTGCATTGAGTCGGGCACATAATGCCGCAATCCACACAGACCCTCGTGATCGCCGCACACAGACACTCACATCTTCCCCACACACACACAGTCTCCCCCCACACGCCGCCCACACACTCTTCCCCCCTCCTGATCTGCAGCGTTTCTGCAGGCGTTTCTTATTGATGCCTCTTCATTATTAACCCGGCTTAATGTCACTTTACAATAGCAAGGTGACATTAACCCCTTATTACCCCATATCCCACCGCTACTCGGGAGTGGGAAGAAAGGGGCTAAGTACTGGAATTGGTGCATCTAACAGATGCACCATTTCTGGGGCGGCTGCAAACTCGTATTTGTAGCGGGGGGGGGGGGGGGCAAATGCCCATGGCCCCTCTCTAGGCTATGAATATCAGCCCGCAGCTGCCTGCGTAGCCTTTCTGGCTATAAAATATAGGGGGACCCCACGTCACTTTTTGGGGGGGTCCCCCTATTTTAACAGCCAGTAAAGGCTGAAGGCTGCGGGCTGATATTCATAGCCTGGGAGGGGCCATGGGTATTAACCCCTTCCCAGGCAACAAATATTGGCCCCCGGCCGTCGGCGTTCTCCCTCTGGCGCAGTAAATTGCGCGGGAGCCCACCTTGTTATTTTTCCCTTTTTTTTAAGTTCATTAATCAACATCGGCCTATCTATGGATATATCTATAGATATATCTATAGATACATAGATGTTTCTATCCATATATCAATCTGGCTAATTTCACACATCAGATTTTTGCCGTCAGGCACAATCCAGCGTGTTTTAAAAAAAAAGATCCTTTTTTTTTCTGCTGGATCCATTTTTTCTCATAAAGTTGTATTAGCGCCGGATTGCGCCTGATGGCCACATGTTTCATCAGATTTTTGCCGGATCCGTCAAAAAAGCTGTTTCTGCCGGACGGAAAACACATACAGAGGAACGGTTTTTCTGTCCGGCGAAAAAACGCACAGCGACGGATCCGGCAAAAAACGTATGAAACTGAGATGTTAAATGATGAATCCGGCCACTGAATCCGTTTTTTCATGCATGTTTCCATTCAAATCATGCACATTTTCCGTTTGCTCTCTCTTTTTTTAAAAAAAAAAACAGATCAGTTGCATCAGTTTTTCACTATTTGCAACGGATCCGTTTTTTCAAAAATTCGCCGGATCCTGCCTTAGGCTACTTTCACACTTGCGTCGTTTTAGATCCGTCGCAATGTGTCGTTTTGGGAAAAAACGCATCCTGCAAATGTGCCCGCAGGATGCATTTTTTGCCATAGACTTGTATTGCCGATGGAACGCGACGTATGGCCATGTCGTGTCCGTCGTGCACTGGATGCGTCGTGTTTTGGCGGACCGTCGTCACAAAAATACATTCAAGGGAACGTTTTTTCGTACATCGCATCCGCCATTTCCTATCGCGCATGCGCGGCTGCAACTCTGCCCCCTCCTTCCCGGGACTTTAGAATGGGCAGCAGATGCGTTAAAAAACTGCATCCGCTGCCCACATTGTGCCGAACTTTCACAACGTCCGTCGGTATGTCTCGCTGACGCTTAGCGACGGCCACGTACCGACGCAAGTGTGAAAGAAGCCTAACTATCCATATATCTATCTACATCTATCCATCTCATTTCTTCTATCTATCTATCATCTATCTATCAATCTATCTATCTATCTCAGGCCGGCGTCACACTTGGCGTAGGAAAATACGGTCCGGTTTTTACAAGCGCAACACGCAGAAATGTTCCCAAAACAGTGTTCTGTATGTAATCCGTTGGCAAGGTTGGCAAGACTTTCATTGGCGGAATTTTTGCGCAATACGCTGACAAACGGAGCATGCTGCGATTTTCTACGCCCGTAAAATGCGGCTGCAAAATATACGGCAGATAGAAGCTGCCCCATAGAGAATCATTTGCCCATGTGCAATGCGTTGTTTTTGCGCCTCTCATACATCCGTAAAACTCTAGTGCGACGCCGACCTCATTCCTTCTATTTATCTCATTCCTTCTATCTGTCTACACTGTGTGCAGAATTATTAGGCAAGATGTATTTTGATCACATGATACTTTTTTATACATGTTGTCCTACTCCAAGCTGTTCAGGTTTGAGAGCCAACTACCAATTATGTAAATCAGGTGATGTGCATCTCTGTAATGAGGAGGGGTGTTGTCTAATGACATCAAACCCCTATATAAAGTGTGCTTAATTATTAGGCAACTTCCTTTCCTTTGGCAAAATGGGTCAGAAGAGAGATTTGATGGGCTCTGAAAACTCCAAAATTGTGAGATGTCTTGCAGAGGGATGCAGCAGTCTTGAAATTGCCAAATTTTTGAAGTGTGATCACCGAACAATCAAGCGTTTCATGGCAAATAGCCAACAGGGTGGCAAGAAGCGTGTTGGGCAAAACAGGCACAAAATAACTGCCCATGAATTGAGGAAAATCAAGCGTGAAGCTGCCAAGATGCCATTTGCCACCAGTTTGCCATATTTCACAGCTGGAGTAACAAAAAGCACAAGGTGTGCGCTACTCAGGGACATGGCCAAGGTGAGGAAGGCTGAAAAATGACCACCTCTGAACAAGAAACATAAGATAAAACATCAAGACTGGGCCAAGAAATATCTTAAGTCTGACTTTTCAAAGGTTTTATGGACGGATGAAATGAGAGTGACTCTTGATGGGCCAGATGGATGAGCCAGAGGCTGGATCAGTAAAGGGCAGAGAGCTCCACTCCGACTGCCAGCAAGGTGGAGGTGGGGTACTGGTATGGGCTGGCATCATCAAAGATGAACTTGTGGGACCTTTTCAGGTTGAGGATGGAGTGAAGCTCAACTCCAAGACCTACTGCCAGTTTCTGGAAGACAACTTCTTCAAGCAGTGGTACAGGTAAAAGTATAGTTCAAGAAAAACATGATTTTCATGCAGGACAATGCTCCATCACATGCCTCCAACTACTCCACAGTGTGGCTGGCCAGTAAAGGTCTCAAAGAAGAAAAAATAATGACATGGCCCCCTTGTTCACCTGATCTGAGCCCCATAGAGAACCTGTGGTCCCTCATAAAATGTGAGATCTACAGGGAGGGAAAACAGTCCACCTCTCGGAACAGTGTCTGGGAGGCTGTGGTGGCTGCTGCACGCAATATTGGTCGTAAAAAGATCAAGCAACTGACAATCTATGGATGGAAGGCAGCTGAGTGTCAGCATAAAGAAAGGTGGCTATATTGGTCACTAATTTTGGGAGGTTTTCTTTTTGCATGTCAGAAATGTTTATTTCTAAATTTTGTGCCGTATTGGTTTACCTGGTGAAAATAAACAAGTGAGATGGGAGTATATTTGTTTTTTATTAAGTTGCCTAATAATTCTGCACAGTAATAGTTACCTGCACAAACAGATATCCTCCTAGGATAGCCAAATCTAAAAAAAAGCCCACTCCAACTTCCAAAAATATTAAGCTTTGATATTTATGAGTCTTTTGGGTTGATTGAGAACATAGTTGTTGATCAATAATAAAAAATAATCCTCCAAAATACAACTTGCCTAATAATTCTGCACACAGTGTATCTGGGTTGGACAAATGTAAAAGAGGAGGTTGGACAAGAAATTACATCACAAATCTTTTTTTTTTTGTCAATAATAGATCTTTATTTAGCTTTCAAAAACGCATACAAATCCGCATGGGAAAAAACGCATCAAAAAACGCAACAAAACCGCACTTGCGTTTTCTGGCAAGAGAGGGAAGAATCTGCAGCAGAAATTCCTAAGGCTAATCCGCAACGTGTGCACATACCCTAACTTGGAGTTATATTCTGTTGTTTTAGGCTATATTCACACTTTGCGGATTTTGCTGCGGATCCGCAGCGGATTTGACCGCTGCGGATCCGCAGCAGTTTCCCATGAGTTTACATTTCAATGTAAACCTATGGGAAACAAAAAACGCTGTACACATGCTGCAGAAAAATCCGCGCGGAAACGCTGCGGATTACATTCCGCAGCATGTCACTTCTTTTCTGCGGATTTTCAGCTGCTCCAATAGAAAACTGCAGTTGAAAATCCGCAGAAGAAAACGCAGTAAAAACCGCGATAAATCCGCAGTGAAAACGCGCTGCGGTTTTCACTGCGGATTTTGGAATTCTGCTGCGGAAAAATCCGCAGTGGAATCTGCAAAGTGTGAACATAGCCTAAGTGTTCCCTTTATTATTTTTGAGCAGTGTATAGTGAGACGAATAGCTAATTACTCACCGAGTAAAGAATAGTACTCACTATTCGTGCGAGTAATGAATAGTGTCGAATGTATTCACTCATCACTAGTCACAACCTGTAGACCGGTGTGGCGCTAGTCCTATAGGAAAGCAGCCATGTTTTTGTAATGTTGCACAACCTCTTAGGCTACGTTCACATTAGCGTTTCGCTAATGTGCATCGCTGTTGCGTCGGCGACGCAGCGGCGACGCGCCCCTATGTTTAACATGGGGGACGCGTGCGTTTTTTTTGTAGCGTTTTCCGACATGTGCGTCGTTTTCGACGCTAGCGTCGGACGCAAGAAAATGCAACAAGTTGCATTTTTCGTGCGTCCGATTTTCGTCTAAAAACGACGCACGCATCGCAAAACGCAGCGTTTTTGCACACGTTTTTGGTGCGTCGTGCGTTGCGTCGCCGTTGCGTCGCCGACGCACTGGCGCGCAACGCTAATATGAACGTAGCCTAAATATGGAAGACCTCAACATTATAGATACTTGTGGATTATTTCTATACAGGATGCTGGGAGGATAATGCAAGATGGCAGCAGTGGTCTCCTAAAAGACACTCTAGGTTCTTCCACTTGTCAGGGAACATGTAGGTGAGAATTGGGGGGTGGCTTTTGCTTGACGCGTCCCTGTAAGGAGCAATCTTATAACATCCTACTGATCCCCCAGATCTGTAGAATTCAAGAGGGCTCAAACAAAATTCAGGGGAAATATGGCAGCAGATCCCTAACTTGTTGACTTTGGAGAACATTCCGAGGTTCTGCTCTTCTCTGTACTTTAATTATCGGTATAATGGGGCCGTAAATACATTGCTGCAGACATAACCACGTCCCCTCGCTGCACTGACACCGTAAACCACATAAATGAATATAAAAGGAATCAGGCTGGAGGAGGCTTTGTCTACTGGAGCGTGCGGCACCTTGTAGCGTCTTTGTTCTCCGCGAGATTTAACAGATCGCCCCGAGCCAGATACACTGGAAGTGGCTGCCATTTTTCATTGCCAATTGAGATCACAACTTTATAGCTTTAAACTGCCTGAGAGGCATCCTCCACGTAGACGTAGCGCAAAATACACACTACACACTGGATGTACAGAAGGGGCGAAGGAAAATGCAACATTCTAACATCTGCACCACCTACATATACACACTATAGAACTCCACCCGTGTGGGGGGGGGTAACAAGTCCGTTCATGACATTTCTTCCTCCTGAATCTTCCCCCATCGCCTGTGAGTTATATTACTGATAAAGCAGCAACTCAGCCAAGAACTGGAGACCCTGTAATGTTACAGAACGGATGGGGGGCCGAGTGCTGAGGAGCAGAGGGCAGAAAAGTCACCACCGCTCTGCTGAACCCATAACTAAGGAAATCGTATAATAAAGAACGAATGAAGCACCAAAGAACCAATAAATAAATGTATAAAAGGTAGAGCTTTATTATTATAAAATGTATAAAAAAAACATGACTGAGGAAGTAGGAAGGGCAACTCAGGCTGCTTTATTACATTTCTTCATTTTGCTCAACTTTCTTTTAAACACTGCTTTATTTATTTCATGTTATTCTGTCTGGTGGTGCTTTTATTTCTTTACATTCTTACACTTTGTTGTGTTTTTTGTATGGTATTAATTGGCTGCACAGGTACTCTTGAGCAATGCACACTCTGTTTAGTATTGCCTGCCTGTTGAGTTGCGGTTCCACATTCTGGCTTACCACCTACCCTATTTATTGGTTCTTTACTGCTTCATTAGTTCTTTATATGATTTCCATGGTTTCTGCACTGAACCTGCTGCATCTATCCTGCCGCCCCCTTACAGTGGTCACTAGATTTGTCTCTGTAATAACTGTGGGTGTTTGCCTCTATAGGATTTAATTGAATCCATAACTGCAGAGTCCAGATCTCTTCTGGTATCAGCACAAACACTGCGCCCCGTGCCGGGAGCTTCATGGCCAAGGAGCATCATGCAGCAGTACATCACCAAGCACAATGCTGAATGTCGAATGGAGTGGTGTAATGCCGCCACCACTGGACTCTGGAGGAGACGTGTTCTGTGCAGTGATGGATCGCACTTCTCTATCTGATGGAGGAGTCTGGGTTTGGTGGTTCCAGGAGAACGTAACCCCCTGACTGCATTGTGCCCCCTGTACAGATGGTGGAGGAGGATAATATTATGGGCTTGTTATCAGGGGGTGGCCTTAGCCCCTCAGCTCCAGCAATAGAAAATCTTATTCTTTAGCACATGACATTGAGGACAATTGTAGCTTCAGCTATCTGGGAACAGTTTGGGGATGGACCTTCTCTGCCCCCCATGACTGTGCCCAGTGCATAAGGTCCATACAGACATGGAGGGTAAACCTGAGCGGCCGCATAGAGCCCGAACCTCAGCCCTATCCAACATTGGAGATTGTGAGCCCAGACCACCTCAACATCAGGGTCTGCCTGCAAAAATTCCCATAGATGTCTACAAAAATCTTGCAGAAATCCTTCCCAGAAGGGCGGGAGCTGTTATATCTGCAGAGGGGGCGACTCCATATTATGTCTATGATGTAGAATGGGAGGTCAGGAAAGCTCCTGGAGATGGATGTGGGGGGCACATACTTTCCTTCATAGAGTATATTTATACGTGTTTCTCCTTGAAAACCTCAAAACTGAAATTCAATTATTTAAAGTTAAAGTCGAGAAGTTGCACATTATTTTGTACTAATGTATAAAGAAAAAATGTATCACCTTTCTCACATAGTTTATTGTAACTTGTTGCCATTTTTAAGATCTCTGCTTCCAGTCACTGAATAGAGATATTGTTATTTAAATTAAAAGGCTGAAATCATCCAGACGTTGGCCTAGTTCTGCACTCGTGAGTAATTGCACAACGTCGTGCAGTGCGATCAGTCTGTAGCCCAGACAGGAGACGGAATGGTGCTGAACTCTCAGACAATTGCTGAAGATTAACTGTGAGTCTTCAGACCTCAGAAGATGTGCACAAGAACGTTTCTATGCACCGACAGGAAACACTGATCCTGAAAAATTGAGAATTCGAAAAAAAGTATGGGACATAATTCTACCATGCAGTTTGTTTTAATGGCGGCGCTGTTGCATTACTGTCTAAGGAAAATTTATGTCACTGAAGTGGTGGAAAGTGGGGTCATTATACTAGGAAGGGAAACATTAGCCCAGGATAGGGGTCATTGTACCAGGAAAGGTGACATTAAACCAGGAAGGGGCCCAGGAGAGAGGTCATTATACCAGGATGGAGAATTATTCTACCAGGATGGGATCATTAAACCAGGAAGGGGCCCAGGATGAGAACATTATAACAGGAAGGGGACCAGGATAGGTGTCATTACACCCGTATGGGGGACATTATACCAGGATGAGAGTTATTTTACCAGGATGGGGTCATTAAACCAGGAAGGAGCCCAGGAGAGAGGTTATTATACCAGGATGGAGAGTTATTCTACCAGGATGAGGTCATTAAACCAGGAAGGGGCCCAGGATGAGAACATTATAACAGGAAGGGGACCAGGATAGGTGTCATTACACCCGTATGGGGAACATTATACCAGGATGAGAGTTATTTTACCAGGATGGGGTCAGGAAGGAGCCCAGGAGAGAGGTCATTATACCAGGATCGAGAGTTATTCTACCAGGATGGGGTCTTTAAACCAGGAAGGGGCCCAGGATGGGGACATTATAACAGGAAGGGGACCAGGATAGGTGTCATTACATCCGGATGGGGGATATTATACCAGGATGAGAGTTATTTTACCAGGATGGGGTCATTAAACCAGGAAGGGGCCCAGGAGAGAGGTCATCATACCAGGATGGAGAGTTATTCTACCAGGATGGGGTCATTATACCAGGATGGGGGAACATTATACCAGGATGATTATTATACCAGGATGGGATCATTAAACCAGGAAGGAAACTAGGATAGGGGACATTATTACAAGAAGGGGCCAGGATGGAGGACATTATTATATGGAGGGTGAACACATATTTTTTATGGGACCTAGAAAGCTACAATGTCCCATGTACCCAACCAACATGTATTAGGAGGCCAGGTCCAAATTTTGCACCAGGGCCCATTGGACGAACAGAAGATGCAAGAGCTGTGGCAGTGGTGGAGGTGGCATAACAACTTCTTGGCCCAAAAGAGTTTCATAGGATTCATCTAACCCAATCCTTAAAACTTTGTAGCAAAGTTGATTAGTTTAGAATCCTGAAATTACAAAGTTTCAAATCGTCTCCTGTACAATTGACTCATTGAACGTTTGTTGAAACAGCAGCGACGGTTTGCCTGCAGTATAAGAAGAAAGAACAGAGTGTCTCTTTCGTCGCTATAATCAGATAAATGAGTGAAATGATCTAACAAAATAGACATATTTTCAGGCAGGAAACATTTCTTACACAAAAGTTTACATTTTAATTTTATCATTCCTAAAATAAAATTTTTAAAAAAATGAGAACAAATCTATTTAAAGTTAATGAAAACGTTTTTCCAAATGTTCAGAAAACAATTATAAATGTTCGGATCATTAGACATTTACGTCGCTGATATAATCCCAGCAGCTTAGTTTACTTTGAATGTTGTTAATTGTATGAACATAAATCGGACAAAATGTTTCTTTTCTTTTTTTTTGTAATTGAATAAAATTATAGAAATAGATTCCTAAATATTTGTACTCGGACGCTTAAGGCCGCCAAACCCTGGGAGCGTATCATCGTGTCTGCCGCTATACTGCACTGCCCTCTAATGACAAGAATATGAATTGCAGTCTTCTCAAAAAATGCACGTTTCTAATTCTAGTAAAATCACATTTGCAGAGTTACATAGATACATAAGTGAAAAAAGACTCCCGCCAAGAAGTTCTCCCTTTCTCCTCCACTTTTACACCCTCTTGATTATTTATAACCCATATTGCCATTTACTGTGAGAACAGCATCCTGCCCCCTATAGATGACAATAAAATACCGGCCATTACTGCCTCATTCCACAGTCTGACTGCTTTAACTGTAAAGAACCCTTTCCTATTTGGATGCTGAAATAATCTTTCCTTCACATGTAATGAATGTTCATTTGTAAGGTCTTTGGAAGGAATGAATAATGTGTTCATCCTTTGTATAGACCATTGATATTGCTCGAAATAAGTAAAATGGCACGTCTGTATAGTGGGTAGGATGGCATGTCTGTATAGTGGGTAGGATTGCATGTCTGTATAGTGGGTAGGATGGCACGTCTGTATAGTGGGTGGGATGGCACATCTGTATGGTGGGTGGGATGGCACATCTGTATGGGGGGTAGGATGGCATGTCTGTATAGTGGGTAGGATGGCACATCTGTATAGTGGGTAAGATGGCACGTCTGCATGGTGGGTGGGATGGCACGTCTGTATAGTGGGTAGGATGGCACATCTGTATGGTGGGTGGGATGGCACATCTGTATGGTGGGTGGGATGGCACATCTGTATAGTGGATGGGATGGCACGTCTGTATGGGGGTAGGATGGCACGTCTGTATAGTGGGTAGGATGGCACATCTGTATAGTGGGTAAGATGGCACGTCTGCATGGTGGGTGGGATGGCACGTCTGCATGGTGGGTAGGATGGCACGTCTGTATAGTGGGTGGGATGGCACATCTGTATGGTGGGTGGGATGGCACGTCTGTATAGTAGGTGGGATGGCACGTCTGTATGGGGGGTAGGATGGCACGTCTGTATAGTAGGTGGGATGGCACATCTGTATGGGGGGTAGGATGGCACGTCTGTATAGTGGGTAGGATGGCACTTCTGTATAGTGGGTAAGATGGCACGTCTGTGAAGCGATGGCCGGGAGACCACCACTGTGCAGGAAGACTACTGTACACAAGATGAGATGCAAACAACAAAGGATAGATTTATTGGGAGACAGGGAATGGAAGGGACAAGGAAGGTGCAAACAGGGGTTTACAATAGCAAAAGATAATGCACATGAGTTATCTTGTCTGTAAAATAGCACAGTGCTTCAACAATTACAAACTCAGAATCTGTCTCACAAGCAACTTTACACAATAAAACATATATCGATGCTACTCTGCATATAACCTCCTTGGCCTTTACTACGCAGGCCACACGGCTACCGTGCTCTAACTACTGAAGCCTGCACTAGGCCCTAACAGGTGCACCAAACAGGAACAAACTCACGGTGATGTTGGGGACACAGATCCAGTCCCAGGGGGCCCCCGAAGTCCAAAACGGTGGTGCGCACGGATTCCTGTCAGCTCTGCAAAGCGTGGTCTTCTCCTTGCTTCTGGAAACCGTAAGTCCCCTTCTCAGTATCTTTGTGGCTGCACAAACCAGCACAGAACAGCCACCCTTTGCTGTAACCGGGAAAGTCTATTTAACAAACGCAGTTCGTCTAAAGCTGTGTAATCTTTCTTGCAGCCAACGACTCTTCCTTGCAGACAGAACAGCACAAAGTAACATAGTAACATAGTAACATAGTTAGTAAGGCCGAAAAAAGACATTTGTCCATCCAGTTCAGCCTATATTCCATCATAATAAATCCCCAGATCTACGTCCTTCTACAGAACCTAATAATTGTATGATACAATATTGTTCTGCTCCAGGAAGACATCCAGGCCTCTCTTGAACCCCTCGACTGAGTTCGCCATCACCACCTCCTCAGGCAAGCAATTCCAGATTCTCACTGCCCTAACAGTAAAGAATCCTCTTCTATGTTGGTGGAAAAACCTTCTCTCCTCCAGACGCAAAGAATGCCCCCTTGTGCCCGTCACCTTCCTTGGTATAAACAGATCCTCAGCGAGATATTTGTATTGTCCCCTTATATACTTATACATGGTTATTAGATCGCCCCTCAGTCGTCTTTTCCCTCTGAAAGTCCTCTCAGTTCCCTCTGAAACTTTCCCTCCACACGCTGCTTCGGTTCCACCCCTGCACACACCCCCAACCAGTTCATAGCAAACATAAGAGCAGGGGAGAACAGCAGAACATACCATCACACCAGACAAGGGGATGCAGCCTCTTAAAGTGGCAGCGTGTTTCTTATTGTCCATAACAGCACCACCCTCTTACATGCCTCCCTTCTTAATGATGGTCATCCTCGGCCATCACAGCATCAGGGTAAAAGTGTAACGGAGGAGGCAACAAAGGTGTAAAAACAGACAGAGCACACTGTTCTACATATCGGACTGGTGGAACCCCTGCATTAGACCTCTGGGATCTCCGAAGCTCTTGGCTGTCAGGCAAGGCTTGACTATCTTCCAGAGGAACACTTGTTGCAGGGGACATTGTGCGCTCTTGTCTGGTCTCATCCTCGCATGGCGGTACTGGTACATCCATGAGAATACCGTCTCTGGGCGGCTGAGGACACCCTTCTGTGTCAGGGACAGTCCACCACTCATCATCGATTTGGTCATCAGGCATGACAGATTCAGGAAGTGGAGTGGCGCCTCCAGGCGACAATGGCATAGAACAGACCTCAGACCGGCAAGGCCGCAGCATATTTCTGTGAAGTACTCTAGGGTCGGATGCCCCATCTTCAATCTGTACCTTGTAGACAGGGCCTTTAGTATACACTCGCTCGATAACCTTGTACGGCTGTACTTTCCATCTCTCACTTAGTTTTCCCTTAGGGCGTTTCTCTCTGACCAATACCCGGACTCCAGGTTGGATCGGTAACTCTTGAGTCGGTTGGCGGGCCGTATGTTCTTTTTCTTGCAGTTGCTGACCCGCCAACCGCCATATCGTTTGCAAACGTTGCCGATGGTCTTTCACCCATGAGGTGACATTTCGCTCCATCAGCTCCTCTGGCTGTTTCAAATTCAGCTTAATGATCTCTCGTCCAGCTCTTCCAAACAACAGTAGATAGGGGTATAACCCGTGGTGGTGTGGACCCGATTGTTGTAGGTCCAGACCAATTCTGGCAGACAGTCTGGCCAACACACCTTCTTATCCTCCTCCAATGTTCTCAGCATCTGAAGCAAGGTTCTGTTGAAGCGTTCGCAAGCTCCATTGCCTTGAGGATGGTAAGGGGTGGTCCGGGACCGCTCGATGCCATACATGCGATACAATTCTTCCATCACCTTGCCTTGGAAACATGCGCCTTGGTCGGAGTGGATGCGCTTTGGGCACCCATACACCCGGATGAAGTCTTGACAGATGGCTCGCGCCGCCGACTCTGCAGTCTGGTCTCTAGTCGGAGTGACTACTGCAAACTTAGAGAAATGATCGGTCATCACCAAACAGTATTGCAGCCCCCGGGCCGAGTGTCCCACGAGGAGATAGTCAATCATCAAGACTTCCAACGGTTCCTTAGTTTGTATGGTCTGGATTGGTGCCCTCTGTTCAGTACTCTTAATGAGGTCACATACTCGACACTGCCGGCAAACCTCTTCCACCACAAGCTCCAACCGGGGGGCAATACACATACCGCTGCAACCATTGGTAGGTCTTTGTGGGGCCGAAGTGCGCTCCGAATTCGTGGGCTTCTTTAGCTATTTCTTGAGCCATTCTTCCTGGGATGACCACTTGCCACCTTACTTCCATATCTTTTGGCTGTTGCCTCTTACGATATAGTACTGACTCTCGCACTTCCAGTCTATCCCATTGGTGCAACACACTCCTCATTTCAGAGTCCAGATTATCTCTCTCTTGTTTGCCAGGCTTCCGCTTTTGCGTTACCCACCATTTCATCTGTCTCAGCCCTTCGTCTTCATCCTGAACGTGTCCCCATTCCTTATTGGTTCTCCCCAGGGACCGGGGTAATGCGCAGGCCTCCCTTCTTGACTGGGCCACAACCATTGGGGGCTTGAACTTATTGAAGTCTGGGGTTTCCTCCTCTTCGAGTTGCTCATCAAGATCCCCCACTCCACAGGCACTCTTGACAGCCCATCTGCATTTGCGTTTTCGGTAGCAGAGCGATAACGGATGGTAAAGTCAAACTTGGCCAGGCGAGCCATCCACCGTTGTTCTAAGGCCCCCAGTTTAGCATTCTCAAGGTGGGTCAGGGGATTATTGTCTGTTCGAACTTGAATTTTGGTTCCTGTCAGGAAGCCTGCAAACTTTTCTGTCATGGCCCACACCAGGGCCAGGAGCTCTAACCGGAAGGAGCTGTAATTGTGAGGGTTTCTTTCGCTGTCTCGCAGGGACCTGCTAGCATACCCGATAACTCTCTCATGTCCATCCTGTATCTGAGAAAGTACTGCACCGAGTCCATGAAGGCTACCATCGGTGTACAACAGGAACGGTTGATCGAAGTCTGCGTAGGCCAAAATCGGGGCCGAAGTAAGGGCATTCTTTATAGCTTGGAAGGCCTCGTGTTGTCCCTGTGCACAGGGGATGCACTGGGTCTTCGGCACTCCAGCGGTCCCCCTCAGCAACTCATTGAGAGGACCTGCCACCTTTGCGAAGTCTTTAACAAACCGGCGGTAGTACCCCGCGAGTCCCAGGAAGGCCCGGAGTTCTCTCACTGTTTGAGGGACTGGCCACTTCTGGATAGCAGCCACTTTTTCTGGCGAGGGTAGAACTCCATCTTGTGACACTATGTGGCCTAGGTACTCTATCTCCCTCTTGAAGAGGTGGCATTTTTTTGGCTTCAACTTCAGGTTATGCGCCCGCAGTCTTCCGAGTACCTGTCCAAGCCGGGCAAGGTGGTCTTCGAATGAAGATGAAAACACAATGATGTCATCCAGATAGATCAGGGTAGCCTCGAAATCTCCCAAACACTTTTCCATCAGCCGTTGAAAGGTGCCTGGAGCATTGGAGAGCCCGAAGGGCATCCGGTTAAACTCGAACAGTCCCATAAGGTGGATGAAGGCGGTTTTCTCTCTGTCTTTCTCTGCCACGGCTACTTGCCAGTATCCGCTTGCTAGGTCCAGGGTGGAGAAGTACTTGGCTTTCCCCAACGCTGTCAAGGATTCCTCGATGCGGGGCAACGGATATGGGTCTTGAACAGTGCAGGCATTGAGTTTCCTGTAATCTACACAGAACCGGATGGTCCCATCCTTTTTCTTGACGAGCACCACCGGGGCTGCCCAAGGCCTCTGACCACTCTGCACCACTCCTGAATCCAGCATCTGCCTCAGTAATGTTTTCACCTCTTGGTACATCTTGGGCGGGATCTGCTGGTATCGTTCTCGAATTGGACGAGCTTCCCCAGTCAGGATCTCATGCGTGATGGCTTCAGTACAGCCGAAATCTTCGACGTGACGGGCGAATGCGGTCTGATTTTCCCACAGCATAGTTTCTATTTCTTGCACACGCTCAGGGCCCATAGCCTTCACATCCACTTCCATTTGCTCAAGGATGACCCGTCCACTCCACTCCGGGGATGGTGTCTGTTCGTCTCCCGCAGCAACTGCTAGGGTCCACCCCATGCCTTCTTTCGGTGATAAAGACATCTCCTTCTGACTCACCACTTCACCCTTATGTAGGTACACCAGGGCCAGATCTGTCCCTCGTGGCAAGGTGACCTTCCTGGGGCTCACATTCAAAGCTCTTATGGGGACATGTCCTCGCTGGACAACAGCTATCGTACGAGCTATCATGACTTCTTGATCCACTCCTCCGCCTACCACAGGCTGAACAACCACTTCCAACCCATCAAGGTTGCGGTGAGTCCCCACTGGAAGGTATACTATAGTTTCTCGCTCGGGAGGTAGGATTACAGGTTCTTTACCAGGAGCCCGGATGACCCCTACTGTCTGATAAGATGGCACACTCTTCTGCGTCCCACAGACGCGGATCAGTCGTTGAAGGGCTTCTTGAGTAGGCTTATGTGGAGTAGCCTTCTTCCAATATCCAGGTCCCCGTTTGGTAAACATAATCTGATCAAGTTCACGTAGGATATTCATTCCCAGTACTACAGGCACATCTTCCTTGACAGGCTCAGGGACTAGCAGGATCCCTTTTCTTCCAACTTCTTGCCCACAGATTCGAATATTCATCCACACGACCCCTGTGACCGGAATCGGTTGTTGGTTGGAAGCAAACAAGCGAATCAATGTCTCTTTTTCTGGCTTGGCCAGGTTCTGGAAATGCTGCTTGAAGTACGCTTCTGGCATCATTGTCACTTGTGACCCGGTATCTACCAGGCAATCCACCAGAACTCCTTCAAATTCAGCACGTAGGATGGGGCTCCCAGCAATCAAGTGTTCGTTATGATATGGAGCGGCCTTTCTTCTCGCCTCCCCCGCAGAGTGCCGCACTACTGCAGGGGTTTGTAGTTTAACGGCGGCTTCCACTGGCCTTGAGTATAGTTCCGACAGTCTCTGGCAAGGTGCCCCCATCCTCCACACTCCCAGCATTGAATGCCTCCTCCTCGCCGAGGGGTACTTCGAGCCTGTCCTTGTGCCGCCGATGCCTGACAGGAGGGGGCTTGTTCCCACTGATCCCTTGTCGATCGGGCTGAAGAATGGTTGCATGAGTATAGTGGTTCAGTCTCTTGTAGTTCCCCCACTCTTCGCTCCATCTGGGTCAGTTTCTCTTGCACGTTAACAAGGGACCGCTGCAAGTCTTGCACTAACTGGACCAGCATTTCTTGATGGTTTGGGTCCCCTCTGGAATTGGCGCCCTGGACACGCATCACTCAAGACGCATAGCTTTCTTCTTTACTTCGGGCCACTGTTTCCGCCAGAACTTGACGAAACGTAAGGGCTGGATCTGCCCTGACCCGTTCTGACAGTGCTCGCCTCAAGGATGTGCTGTGTAGTCCCAGAATAAATTGCTCCCGGAGTATCCGGTCTTTAGAGCCCATGCTGCCAAATCCATCTGCCTCCTTTCTCTGCACCTCTTCGAACACTTCTTGCAGTGCTGTTGCATACTGAGAAATTCCTTCTTCTTCCCGCTGCAGCCTAGAGAAAAATTTGGCGCGAAGATGTCCCGCACTAGCAGTCTCGTCGTAGATCTCTTCCAGGAACTTCACTAGCTCCTTCAGGGTACTGCGGGTGAGTTCTGGTTGCACGCAGACGTTTCTGCGGGCTTCCCCCTCTAAGGCAGTTAAAGCAATGTCCGCTTCAAGGTCTGGGCTGATGTTATAAATCTTCAGGGTGCATTGCAGCCGGGACACCCAGTCGGACAGTGGCATATTCTTGCTGTCAAACTTTGGGAGCACACTAAATATGGTGCCCATAGGGAGTGTCCTTGCAGGGGTTCCACCAATGCCCACAGCATCCCCATTAATGTTAGCATTCGCGCCATTGCTGTCTGCTGCCTCCATCTTGGTGACAGTACCCTGCTTGCAGCGCCACTTGAAGCGATGGCCGGGGGACCACCACGGTGCAGGAAGACTACTATACACAAGATGAGGTGCAAACAACAAAGGATAGATTTATTGGGAGACAGGGAATGGAAGGGACAAGGAAGGTGCACACAGGGGTTTACAATAGCAAAAGATAATGCACATGAGTTACCTTGTCTGTAAAATAGCACAGTGCTTCAACAATTACAGGCTCAGAATCTGTCTCACAAGCAACTTTACACAATAAAACATTTATCGATGCTACTCTGCATATAACCTCCATGGCCTTTACTACGCAGGCCACACGGCTACCGTACTCTAACTACTGAAGCCTGCACTAGGCCCTAACAGGTGCACCAAACAGGAACAAACTCACGGTGATGTTGGGGACACAGGTCCAGTCCCAGGGGGCCCCCGAAGTTCAAAACGGTGGTGCGCACGGATTCCTGTCAGCTCTGCAAAGCGTGGTCTTCTCCTTGCTCCTGGAAACCGTAAGTCCCCTTCTCAGTATCTTCGTGGCTGCACAAACCAGCACAGAACAGCCACCCTTTGCTGTAACCGGGAAAGTCTATTTAACAAACGCAGTTCGTCTAAAGCTGTGTAATCTTTCTTGCAGCCAACGACTCTTCCTTGCAGACAGAACAGCACAAAGTTCTCTCAGTTCCCTCTGAAACTTTCCCTCCACACGCTGCTTCGGCTCCCTGCACACAGCCCCGACCAGTTGATAGCAAACATAAGAGCAGGGGAGAACAGCAGAACATACCATCACACCAGACAAGGGGATGCAGCCTCTTAAAGTGACAGTGTGTTTCTTATTGTCCATAACAGCACCACCCTCTTTCATCTGCATGGTGGGTGGGATGGCACGTCAGTATAGTGGGTGGGAGGGCACGTCTGTATGGTGGGTGGGATGGCACGTCTATGGTGGGTGGAAAGGCCCATCTGTATAGTGGGTAGGATGGCACGTCTGCATGGTGGGTAGGATGGCACATCTGTATAGTGGGTGGGATGGCACATCTGTATGGTGGGTGGGATGGCACGTCTGTATGGGGGGTGGGATGGCACGTCTGCATGGTGGGAGGGATGGCACGTCTGCATGGTGGGAGGGATGGCACGTCAGTTAGGTGGGTGGGATAGCACATCTGTATGGTGGATGGGATGGCACGTCAGTTAGGTGGGTAGAATGGCACTTCTGTATAGTGGGTGGGATGGCACATCTGTATGGTGGGTGGGATGGCACGTCTGTATGGGGGGTGGGATGGCACGTCTGCATGGTGGGAGGGATGGCACGTCTGCATGATGGGTGGGATGGCACGTCAGTTAGGTGGGTGGGATAGCACGTCTGTATGGTGGATGGGATGGCACGTCAGTTAGGTGGGTAGAATGGCACTTCTGTATAGTGGGTGGGATGGCACGTCTGTATGGTGGGTGGGATGGCACATCTGTATGGTGGGTGGGATGGCACATCAGTTAGGTGGGCAGGATCACACGTCTGTATGGTGGGTAGGATGGCACGCATGGTGGGTGGGATAGCACATCTGCATGGTGGGTAGGATGGCACGTCTGCATGGCGGGTGGAATGGCACATCTGCATGGTGGGTGGGATGGCACTTCTGCATGGTGGGTGGGATGGCACGTCTGCATGGTGGGTGGGATGGCACGCCTATATGGTGGGTGGGATGGCATGAGTGTTAGGGTGCGTGCTCACAATCAGAAAATAACGCTTTGAATGCAGCATATTTTCGCTGCGCTCATTCACGCAGTTAAATCCGCATGCGTTCACTGAACCATCCACGGTGATTGCATCGTAGAACGCAATGTTTGGGACGCAGCGCAGGTGAACTGTCCCGGATCGTCCACATGATATCGTACTATTCAGGGGACCAATAATCCTGAGGCTGCAGTAGTCAGTAATGTGGCATTTTATGCTGAATTCAGTGGCGTAGGAAGGGGGGTGCGGGGGGGGCGGGCCGCCCCGGGCGGCACAATGCGGGGGGCGGGCATCTAGCCCTGCTGGCACAAGCATCTCTTCAGTCAGTGCAGGGCCAAGCAGTGCAGGGCACATCGGGGTTAACAAGGCAGCCAGCGTGACATTGTTTTGTGGGCGGAGAGTTCTCCTGCTCTGCTCCTCCGCCCGCCCCTCGCTGACTGCTGAACTTACATCAGGACAGGCAGATTCTGGAGGAACTCCTTGGCAAGCCTTGCCGCCCTGAGTGAGTGCGATGTATCCCTGTATTCTGACAGTCTGGGTGACCTGGGGCGGCCACAGCTGATATACTGTATATTATATACTTCAGCAGCCGCCCAGGTCCCCAGCACCTGTCCTGTATATGTATATACTGTATCTATACAGCCTGCATGACAGTATATATAATATATATACAGGACAAGTGCTGGGGGCCTGGGCTGGGCGGCTGCTGAAATATATACACTGCACAGTACCATCACTCCCCTGTATATATACACTGCACCGTACCACTGCCCTGTATATATACACTGCACCGTACCACTGCCCTGTATATATACAATGCACAGTACCACTGCCCTGTATATATACAATGCACAGTACCACTGCCCTGTATATATACAATGCACAGTACCACTGCCCTGTATATATACACTGCACCGTACCACTGCCCTGTATATATACAATGCACAGTACCACTGCCCCTGTATATATACACTGCACCGTACCATCACTCCCCTGTATATATACACTGCACCGTACCACTGCCCTGTATATATACAATGCACAGTACCACTGCCCCTGTATATATACACTGCACCGTACCACTGCCCTGTATATATACAATGCACCGTACCACTGCCCTGTATATATACACCGCACAGTACCACTCCTCCTGTATATATACACCGCACAGTACCACTCCTCCTGTATATATACACCGCACAGTACCACTCCTCCTGTATATATACACTGCACAGTACCACTCCTCCTGTATATATACACTGCACAGTACCACTCCTCCTGTATATATACACTGCACAGTACCACTCCTCCTGTATATATACACTGCACAGTACCACTCCTCCTGTATATATACACTGCACAGTACCACTCCTCCTGTATATATACACTGCACAGTACCACTCCTCCTGTATATATACACTGCACAGTACCACTCCTCCTGTATATATACACTGCACAGTACCACTCCTCCTGTATGTATACACTGCACAGTACCCTCCTCCTGTATATATACACTGCACAGTGCCCTCCTCCTGTATATATACACCGCACAGTACCACTCCTCCTGTCCTGTATATATACACTGTAGAATTTACAATAGCTATCACTCATGTAAGAAGTGAAATCTGGCATTGGACTATACCTAGATTTCTCTGCCGTATCTGGGCATCATGAATCGTGGTATGTGTTAAAGGGGGGGGGGGGGACCCACTGAGACTCTTTTGCCCGGGGCCCTCAAAAACCTGGAGCCGGCCCTGGGGGTGGGTCACCGGGCTGCGGCCGGCGCTGCAGCTGTTTAACGCTATTGACGTGTGGGCCCGCGCCCGCACGTCAATAGTTAACAGCCGCCAGCCAATCTGAGGCTGGCAGCTGACGTCAGTCCCAGTGTGCATGTCGCCGGCGTCTGACATCATTGTCAGTCGCCGGCGAGTGCACGTTTCAGCTGCATGGAGAGAGCAGGAGCGCGGTCAGGTAAGCAGAACTTGGTTATTTTTGCAGTCCCGATCATGTGATGGTAACATTCACCGGCGAAACAATTAAAGTTCTACATCTGAGGTCTTATTCCTGCGGGGGGGGGGGGGGGGGCGCCAAGCTCGGGACCAGCCCCGGGCGGCAAAAGCTCTAGCTACGCCTCTGGCTGAATTTGTATAAACCCTTTGTTATATAAGTTGTGTTCAACTTTTTTCTTGTTTCATTTAGTTTTTTTTACAAAGCCTAAAGTTTGTATATTTTACTAATAGATCGCATTTACAATGGGGAGATCATTGTGATTGCATCTATATATTAGCCCACTACCGTGGCAGCGTCTTCGGGACAATCGGTGACCGCGGATCCTTAGCGCAGTGTTGGTATCTCCTCGCCAGCGTGGTGGCCTCAGTAACATCATCTATCATCCTTCCAGGGAGATTATTCAGCAGATGTTGCCGGATGACGGTTTTCATGTGTTTGGTAGTTCTGCCTCATTGCTCCGGCCGTGCTCCTAACCAGTCAGCTGTCTCTCAGGCTTCCGAGATGAGAGATGATATTTTCGCTTTTTTTATGTTTTGTTTTTTTAAATCATCCCTCAGTTGAAAATCAGACGTACATTGTAGGCTGTCAAAAGTGCCGTCCATCATTGTGCGCCTGTCATGGAGCGACGGTGCCTTGATTGATAAGACAAACACTTAAGACTTGTGAACAATGTATGAGACCGGCGCCCGTAATGGGTCACATAGCGGTGAATCATTGTAAAGCGTCGTGACATCGGCTCCATGGACGGCGTCCTGTTAGACAACCTAAATTCTACAGGTGGGTCTTCTGTAATAAAAAGTCAAATAGATTGTCAGACACCTTTCCATGCACCCTGAGTGGGATATTGTTCCCCGATATAGAGCTTCACTCCTCCTTCCCTCTTACAACTCCTTCAGTCACAGTACATAAAATTCTTTAAAAAACCTGATAACCTAATTGCTTTGTTTTTTTGGCTCCACTTTGAAACCAGGGGGTCAGATATTATGGCATCCCACCATTAATCTCAGACTCCCACACTAAAATGAGACCTGGTGGGCGTTTCGATACCTGGTTTCCACCGTCTTCTGAAATGCTGCCAGTTAGAGTTGGCTCAGTCACCATCGATGAATTGGGCAGCCTCCACTCAAGTTTCCCAAAGTTTGAGTGCGGGCATTATCGGCTTGCCAATGACCAGATGATTTTTGGCCCCTGATCCCCCTGGGTTAGGGCTTCTTAGAGTAGAGTCCGCACAAATACTTATTAGTATGAAGATCTGAGGAAAACGGCTCCAATGACGAACACTGGAGAGAGGATCCTGCCCTGCCAGGAACGGATAAATGATCGGGAGATGAACACCGTGATATAAACGATGGCTGATTTCTTCGTGATAAATGTCTGATGATTTCTAGAGAGATGAACGCAAGCGAGACACATGAGGCAGCAGATGTGCGACTGTCAGAGATGTAATGTCGCTGCATAAAGGTTAAACGCAGCTGATAATTCCACTCAGATATGCAGATGATGAGTGAGGAAAGGTGCAAGGGAGAATACAGCAAGAGATCAGCAGGGAGGAAAACGGCGGCATTCTATACAGACATAGGAAAACAGCAAAAAAAGGAGAGAACAACAATATATACAGCAGTATCGAAGATATTCAAAGCATAGAAAGTGAAAGCAGAATTACTGTATATTCGTCTACATAGAGGCAGTATTATAGTAGTTATATTCTTGTACATAGTAGCAGTATTATAGTAGTTATATTCTTGTACATAGGAGCAGTATTATAGTAGTTATATTCTTGTACATAGGGAGCAGTATTATAGTAGTTATATTCTTATACACAGGGAGCAATATTATAGTAGTTATATTCTTATACATAGGGGCAGTATTATAGTAGTTATAGTCTTGTACATAGGGGCAGTATTATAGTAGTTATATTCTTGTACATAGGAGCAGTATTATAGTAGTTATATTCTTGTACATAGTAGCAGTATTATAGTAGTTATATTCTTGTACAAAGGGCATTGAGAACAAGACGAGACCATGCAGTCACTGAATCCAATAAAACAGTATAACTTTATTACAGAGAAAGTTAAAAAATACATACAAAAGGCCAGACAAATGGCGTAGAGAAGGGCCGGCAGATGACATCAAAATATCTGCCTCAGGCAACAAGAAGTGCAGTCACCCAAGGTATAATGACCCCGGCAACATCCCAGAACCCAACACCTGGTATATATAAGCACATAGCGCATCACATATTAATCACCTATAAGAACTAAAGTGTCGACAGTGCTGCCACAAGGGGCTACATAATAGCCTTAAAGGTATAGAATAGTAGAGTAAAGTGCATGTGGGCGCTAAGAATCACTGTGCTGATACCTTATGTGAAGGGTCCGGACCGCTGCAGGGGACACAGGACACCCCTACGCGCGTTTCGGTAGTTGTACCTTCCTCAGGGGGCGCATGCTGTGTCCCCTGCAGCGGTCCGGACCCTTCACATAAGGTATCAGCACAGTGATTCTTAGCGCCCACATGCACTTTACTCTACTATTCTATACCTTTAAGGCTATTATGTAGCCCCTTGTGGCAGCACTGTCGACACTTTAGTTCTTATAGGTGATTAATATGTGATGCGCTATGTGCTTATATATACCAGGTGTTGGGTTCTGGGATGTTGCCGGGGTCATTATACCTTGGGTGACTGCACTTCTTGTTGCCTGAGGCAGATATTTTGATGTCATCTGCCGGCCCTTCTCTACGCCATTTGTCTGGCCTTTTGTATGTATTTTTTAACTTTCTCTGTAATAAAGTTATACTGTTTTATTGGATTCAGTGACTGCATGGTCTCGTCTTGTTCTCAATGCGTTTTTGGCAGTTATCCATATTGTCCATGCGAGGAGGGTGTATGCTGACCATTTATATAAACATCATCTTATTTTTCAGCACACTTTCGCACCACCAATTATGCTTATTGGAATTGTCTTGTATTTGTACAAAGGGCAGTATTATAGTAGTTATATACTATATAACTACTCTTCCTGGAGCAGAACAATATTGTATCATACAATTATTAGGTTCTGTAGAAGGACGTAGATCTGGGGATTTATTATGATGGAATATAGGCTGAACTGGATGGACAAATGTCTTTTTTCGGCCTTACTAACTATGTTACTATGTTACTATGTTACTATATTCTTGTACATAGGAGCAGTATTATAGTAGTTATAATCTTGTATATAGGAGCAGTATTATAGTAGTTATATTCTTGTACATAGGGCAGTATTATAGTAGTTATATTCTTGTACATAGGAGCAGTATTATAGTAGTTATAATCTTGTACATATGAGTAGTACTATAGTAGTTATATTCTTGTACATAGGGCAGTATCATAGTAGTTATATTCTTGTACATAGGAGCAGTATTATAGTAGTTATAATCTTGTATATAGGAGCAGTATTATAGTAGTTATATTCTTGTACATAGCGAGCAGAATTGTAGTAGTTATATTCTTGTACATAGGGGCAGTATTATAGTAGTTATATTCTAGTACATCGGAGCAGTATTATATTAGTTATATTCTTGTACATAGCGAGCAGAATTGTAGTAGTTATATTCTTGTACATAGAGAGCAGTATTATAGTAGTTATATTCTTGTATATAGGGAGCAGTATTATAGTAGTTATATTCTTGTACATAGGGGCAGTATTACAGTAGTTATATTCTTATACATAGGGGCAGTATTATAGTAGTTATATTCTAGTACATCGGAGCAGTATTATAGTAGTTATATTCTTGTACATAGGAGCAGTATTATAGTACCGTAGTTATATTCTTGTACATAGGGGCAGTATTATAGTAGTTATATTCTAGTACATCGGAGCAGTATTATAGTAGTTATATTCTAGTACATCGGAGCAGTATTATAGTAGTTATATTCTAGTACATCGGAGCAGTATTATAGTAGTTATATTCTTGTACATAGGGGCAGTATTATAGTAGTTGTATTCTAGTACATCGAAGCAGTATTGTAGTAGTTATATTCTTGTACATAGGGGCAGTATTATAGTAGTTATATTCTTGTACATAGGAGCAGTATTATAGTAGTTATATTCTTGTACATAGGAGCAGTATTGTAGTAGTTATATTCTTGTACATAGGAGCAGTATTATAGTAGTCATATTATTGTACATAGGAGCAGTATTATAGTAGTTATATTCTTGTACATAGAAAGCAGTATTATAGTAGTTATATTCTTGTATGTAGGGACATTTAAGGATTATGGAGGCCACTGTGCTCTTAGAAAGCAGGAGTACTACAGGAATTCTGTTGTAACCTTGGCCAGATCTGTGCCTTGCCACAATTCTGTCTCTGAGCTCCTTGGCCAGTTTCTTTGACCTCATGATTCTCATTTGGTCTGACATGCACTGTGAGCTCTGAGGTCTTATACAGACAGGTGTGTGCCTTTCCAAATCAAGTCCTATCAGTTTAATTAAACACAGTTGGACTTCAATAAAGGAGTAGGACCATCTCAAGGAGGATCACAAGGAAATGGACAGCATGTGACAAATATGAGTGTCTGAGCAAAGGTTCTGTATACTTATAACCATGTGATATTTCAGTTTGTTTTTTTTTATTAAATTTGCAAATATTTCTACATTTCTGTTTTTTTCAGTCAAGATGGGGTGCAGAGTAGGGTTGAGCGAAACGGATCGGACAAATTCAAAAATCGCCGACTTTTGGCAAAGTCGGGTTTCATGAAACCCGACCCGATCTTAGTGTGGGATCGGCCATGAGGTTGGCGATCTTCGCGCCAAAGTCGCGTTTCGTATGATGCTTTCAGCGCCATTTTTCAGCCAATGAAGGAGGACGCAGAGTGTGGGCAGCGTGATGACATAGGTCTCGGTCCCCACCATCTTAGAGAAGGGCATTACAGTGATTGGCTTGCTTTCTGCGGCGTCACAGGGGCTATAAAGGGGCATGCACGCCGACCGCCATCTTACTTCTGCCGCTTGTAGCATAGGGAGAGGTTGCCGCAGCTTCATCAGAAGAAGGGATATAGTTAGGGAGGGAAGATTAAGCCCAGAAACTGCTTGTGCTGTAGCGATTTCCACTGTCCAACACCACCATTTTTTTGCAGGGACAGTGGAGGCTATATTTTTGTGCATCAGCTCTGTATCTTATTAGGCTGCCTTATAAGGCTCCCTGATAGCTGCATTGCTGTTTGCACGCTGCTGTGCAAACCAACTGCTTTTTTAAAAGCAAAAATCCTGTTGCTCCTTTCTGCACAGTTATCTTGTTTATTTGTCCACACTTTTGTGTGCAGCAGTCCTTTTTATTGTTGCCATACTTGTCCTGAGATCATTGTAGGGAGATTGAAATTGCACTACAGTCCTTGTATTTTTTCATATATCTTCCAGCCACTTTCTGCCACTTACATTGTGTTGCTTTATACACTGGTCCTGAGTTTTGGTTCAGTCTCCCCCCAAAAAAGTGAGATTCAAATTCTCACAAAGTGGATATACTTCAGTTCTGTTAGTTTGTCGTATATCAGCCAGCCACTTTCTGCCACTTAGATAGCGTTGTTATATACACTGGGCCTGAGTTTTGGTTCAGTCTCCCCAAAAAAAGGGAGATTCAAATTCTCACAAAGTGGATATACTTCTGTTCTGTTAGTTTGTCGTATATCAGCCAGCCACTTTCAGCCACTTACAGTTAGGGCCAGAAATATTTGGACAGTGACACAAGTTTTGTTATTTTAGCTGTTTACAAAAACATGTTCAGAAATACAATTATATATATAATATGGGCTGAAAGTGCACACTCCCAGCTGCAATATGATAGTTTCCACATCCAAATTGGAGAAAGGGTTTAGGAATCATAGCTCTGTAATGCATAGCGTCCTCTTTTTCAAGGGACCAAAAGTAATTGGACAATGGACTCTAAGGGCTGCAATTAACTCTGAAGGCGTCTCCCTCGTTAACCTGTAATCAATGAAGTAGTTAAAAGGTCAGGGGTGGATTCCAGGTGTGTGGTTTTGCATTTGGAAGCTGTTGCTTTGAGCAGACAACATGCGGTCAAAGGAACTCTCAATTGAGGTGAAGCAGAACATCCTGAGGCTGAAAAAAAAGAAAAAATCCATCAGAGAGATAGCAGACATGCTTGGAGTAGCAAAATCAACAGTTGGGTACATTCTGAGAAAAAAGGAATTGACTGGTGAGCTTGGGAACTCAAAAAGGCCTGGGCGTCCACGGATGACAACAGTGGTGGATGATCACCGCATACTTAATTTGGTGAAGAAGAACCCGTTCACAACATCAACTGAAGTCCAGAACACTCTCAGTGAAGTAGGTGTATCTGTCTCTAAGTCAACAGTAAAGAGAAGACTCCATGACAGTAAATACAAAGGGTTCACATCTAGATGCAAACCATTCATCAATACCAAAAATAGACAGGCCAGAGTTAAATTTGCAGAAAAACACCTCAAGAAGCCAGCTCAGTTCTGGAAAAGTATTCTATGGACAGATGAGACAAAGATCAACCTGTACCAGAATGATGGGAAGAAAAAAGTTTGGAGAAAAAAGGGAACGGCACATGATCCAAGGCACACCACATCCTCTGTAAAACATGGTGGAGGCAACATGATGGCATGGGCATGCATGGCTTTCAATGGCACTAGGTCACTTGTGTTTATTGATGACATAAGAGCAGACAAGAGTAGCCGGATGAATTCTGAAGTGTACCGGGATATACTTTCAGCCCAGATTCAGCCAAATGCTGCAAAGTTGATTGGACGGCGCTTCATAGTACAGATGGACAATGACCCCAAGCATACAGCCAAAGCTACCCAGGAGTTCATGAGTGCCAAAAAGTGGCACATTCTGCAATGGCCAAGTCAATCTCCAGATCTAAACCCAATTGAGCATGCATTTCACTTGCTCAAATCCAGACTTAAGACGGAAAGACCCACAAACAAGCAAGACCTGAAGGCTGCGGCTGTAAAGGCCTGGCAAAGCATTAAGAAGGAGGAAACCCAGCGTTTGGTGATGTCCATGGGTTCCAGACTTAAGGCAGTGATTGCCTCCAAAGGATTTGCAACAAAATATTGAAAATAAAAATATTTTGTTTGGGTTATGTTCATTTGTCCAATTACTTTTGACCTCCTAAAATGTGGAGTGTTTGTAAAGAAATGTGTACAATTCCTACATTTTCTATAAGATATTTTTGTTCAACCCTTCAAATTAAACGTTACAATCTGCACTTGAATTCTGTTGTAGAGGTTTCATTTCAAATCCAATGTGGTGGCATGCAGAGCCCAACTCGCGAAAATTGTGTCACTGTCCAAATATTTCTGGCCCTAACTGTACATTGTGTTGTTTTTTGCACAGGGCCTGATTTTTTGTTCTGTCTCCCCCCCCCAAAAAAAAAAAGGAGATTTAAAATCTCAACACATTTATATACACCTTCTACCTTGTTTTACAGTACCATATAACGGTTGTTATTTTGGTTAGATTTTCCAAAAAATGAGGAAGTCAGGTGGAAGAGGCCGTGGGCGGTGGTTGCGAGCTGGTACTGATGGTGGTGGTGGTGCATCTGGTGGTAGTGGCAAAAGCACAATAGCACCTAAGGCTGGAGGTGTTGAGCCAGCGTCATCGTCTGGCTACACAAGGCCTCGAAGGCTCCATTATCTGGGAGTAGGAAAACGGCTTTTAAAGCCGAAGCAGCAGGAAAAAGTTTTGGCTTTCCTTGCTGACTCAGCTCTTTCGCCTATTCTTCAGAAAGTTCCAAATATAAAAGCAGCGAGTCGTCAGTGGATGCTCCCGGTCAGGAACAAGACATTTCCTTGTGTCCTTCACCCAAACCAAAAGTGAAGGATGCGTCAGGTGACACTACAGGTTACTTCATGGAGCTCTTTACATATACCATGCCTGGGTTAGAACGGGAAATTGTTAACTGCCCATTACAAGATGAATCAGACATGGAGTGCACTGATGCACAGCCACAGCTAGATTATAATGCTGTTCCATTGACTCAGATCACTACATTGCCCTCGCAGTGTACTGAGCCAGAATCTGACCCTGATGAGACTATGGTGCCCTGTCCCAAACTCTTTAGCACCTTACACGGTGACACAGAGGAAGGTGCACATGACATTGAAGAGGAGGTGATAGATGACCCAGTTATTGACCCAGATTGGCAGCCATTGGGGGAAGTGGGTGCCGCTGCCAGGAGCTCAGAAGCGGAGGAGGATGATCTGCAGACGCCATCTACATCACAACAGCTGTCATCTGGCAGGCCCGTATCAGGCCAAAAACGTTTGTCAAAAACAAAAACAGTTTTTGGACAGCGTGGCCATCTGGTGAAAGTAGCACAGCGTGCAATGCCTGAAAAGGTATTCCATAGTAGGAAGAGTGCAGGGTGGCAATTTTTTAACCAAAATCCGAATGATAAGTCAAAAGTTATCTGTAAGAAATGCTCAAAGACCTTTAGCAAAGGGAAGAATCATCAAAATTTAAATACAACGTGCATTCTTAGACATTTAACCAGCATGCACTTGCAAGCCTGGACTAACTACCAAACGTCCCGTACCGTTGGTGCACCTGCTCAGAGTGAATGTAGTCAGCAACGCTACATTGCTTCCCTCACTGTAAGCCTACCGGTTAGGACATCACCAGCAGCAAATGTGGAGGTATTGTTGCAAGGCCAAAGCAGTCAGGGAATCACAAGGTTATTGGTAGTCAACACTGTATGTAGGCCAACATTGAGAATACCATCACCAACCCTCTCTCAATCCGCCATGTCCACCACCACCACCACCACTGCTAGTTCCACCATATGCACCTCTCCAGTCCAGCTCACCCTACAAGAGACTCTCGTTAGGAAAAGAAAGTACTCATCCTCTCATCCACATACACAGGGATTGAATGCCCACATTGCTAGACTAATCTCGTTAGAGATGATGCCCTACCGGTTGGTTGAAAGCGAAGCTTTCAAAGCCCTGATGGCCTACGCAGTACCACGTTACGACCTACCCAGTCGACACTTCTTTGCGAGAAAAGCCATCCCAGCCCTCCACCAGCATGTCAAAGACCGCATTGTCCATGCACTGAGGCAATCAGTCAGTAGAAAGGTGCACCTCACAACAGATGCATGGACCAGTAGGCATGGCCAGGGACGTTACGTGTCCATCACGGCACACTGGGTTAATGTGGTGGATGCAGGGTCCACACGGCACAGCCATAGTGGGACAGTTCTGCCTAGCCCACGGTCTAGGAAACAGTTGGCTGTAGGCGTTCGCCACCCCTCCTCCTTCTCCTCCAGAAGCGAAAGCTCACCCACAGAGCGCAGTCGCACGACCACTCCATCCGCAGCTGCCAGTGTTGCACACGAGGTGTCCCATTATCAAACAGTTAGTGGTAAGCGTCAGTAGGCTGTGTTAGAAATTAAGTGTTTGGGTGACAACAGACACACCGTGGAAGTACTGGCATAGTACTTGCAGCAACAAACTCAGTCATGGCTGGGCAGTGTACATCTTGAGGCAGGCAAGATAGTCAGTGATAACGGAAGGAATTTTATGGCTGCCATAGCCCTTTCAGAACTGAAACACATACCTTGCCTGGCTCACACCTTGAACCTGGTGGTGTAGTGCTTCCTGAAAAATTATCCGGAGTTACCAGCCCTGCTCCTGAAGGTGCGAAGACTTTGCTCGCACATCCCCGATCGCCCGTACACTCCAGCCGTATGCTGAACCATCAGCAATCGCTGAATCTTCCCCAGCACCGCCTAATAATCGACGTTGCAATAAGGTGGAACTCCACACTGCACATGGTTCAGAGGCTGTGCGAACAGAGGCGTGCTGTAATTAATTTGTGGGAGGATACACATTCACGGGCAGGTAGTTGGATGGGAGACATTGAGTTGTCTGGTGTGCAGTGGTCGAAGCTCCAAGACCTCTGTCAAGTCCTTCAGTGTTTTGAGCAATGCACACGGCTGGTAAGTGCAGACGATGCCATCATAAGCATGAGCATCCCACTAATGCGTCTGCTTATGCAAAGTTTGATGCACATTAAGGAGCTGGCGTCTGCAGCCGAGGAGAAGGGAAGCCATGATGACAGTCAGCCATTGTCTGCTCAGGGAACTCTCCTGGATGAGGTGGCAGACGAAAAGGAGGAGGATGAATATTTATGGGAGGAGGATGCTTCACAGGGGGCAATAGAAACTGGTGGCGTTGCAAGGTCAGGTTCAGGGTTTTTGCGGGACACAAGTGATGTTGATTTGCAAGAAAGTGCTCCTCAACCCAGCGCAAGCAGTGAATTGACACCTGGAACATTGGCCCACATGGCTGAGTATGCCTTGCGTATCCTAAAAAGGGACCCCCGCATTATCAAAATGATGACCGATTACGATTACTGGTTGGCCTTCCTCCTGGATCCACAATATAAAGGAAAATTATAAAATATCATGCCACATGAGAACCTTGAGCAAATATTGGCTACCAAACAAGCAACTCTTGTAGACCATTTGGTTCAGGCATTCCCAGCACACAGCGGCCTTGATGGTTCTCACGTGAGCCGTAGGGGGCAACATGGCAGAAGTTTTAGAGGTGAACAAATCCGAAGTGGCGCTGGACAGAGAGGTTTTATGACCAGGTTGTGGAGTGATTTCGCAATGACCACTGACACGACAGGTACTGCTGCATCGATTCAAAGTGACAGGAGACAGCATTTGTCCAGTATGGTTACGAACTACTTTTCCTCCCTTATCGATGTTCTCCCTCACAGGTCATTCCCCTTTGATTACTGGGCATCTAAAATAGACACCTGGCCTGAATTGGCAGAATATGAATTACAGGAGCTCACTTGCCCTGCTTGTAGTGTGCTATCAGAAAAAGTCTTCAGTGCTGCTGGTTCAATACTGACCGAAAAAAGGACACGTCTGGCTACCCAGAATGTTGATGATCTAACCTTAATTAAAATGAACCGATCATGGATTTCAAATTATTTTGCCCCACCTTCTCCTGCTGACACGTAGCTTGCCTGAAAAATGTCTTGCTTTTGGCTCCTCTTACTGACTTCTACAATTCCGCCATTTGCAGCTGCCCAATGTCCACCATAGGCCATTTTTATACCTCCCTAAATGGGCTGACTCCCCCCGTGCGAGTGCCGTTTGCCTGGACAGGTGGGTGCGCCCACTCTTGGGCGACGGCACTAGCACAGGGTCCCTCATAGAACAATGAAGTGTCTCTGACGGTGGTGGTGCCCAACCAACGTCAGACACACCGTCGTAATATGAGGGGCCCTGTGCCAGTACCGCCGCCCACGAGAGAGTGTTCCCCCCCCCAGCTCGAACAGTGCTCTACCACTTGCAATACTTACCTCTCCCTGCTCCACCACTGTGTAGTCTGTGCTGCTAAATCCTTCAATGGCACTGCCAATACAAATTTGTTGAAACGATAGATGATAGTTAAAATATACAGGGGCCCTTGTCTACATTTAGACCAGTTAAAACTTTGCGCCTACTACCACTGTCTGCTACTCAGCAGAGGAGCCCACCCCAGTACCTAGCTATGCCGCCTGTTTAGTCCTGTTACCAATTTTGAACTGCATTTAGCCAACTTTTTTATTTTGGGCCTACTAACCGTGTCTGCGCCACTCATTACAGTTGTCCTCCACTGAACAAAGCAATGCCGCCTGTTTAGTCCTGTTACCAATTTTGAACTGCATTTAGCCAACTTTTTTATTTTGGGCCTACTAACTGTGTCTGTGCCACTCATTACAGTTGTGCTCCACTGAACAAAGCAATGCCGCCTGTTTAGTCCTGTTACCAATTTTGAACTGCATTTAGCCAACTTTTTTATTTTGGGCCTACTAACTGTGTCTGCGCCACTCATTACAGTTGTCCTCCACTGAACAAAGCAATGCCGCCTGTTTAGTCCTGTTACCAATTTTGAACTGCAGTTAGCCTACTTTCTTATTTGGGCCTATATCTGTGTTTCCTCCTCATCCTGCCCATTGCCCAGCCACTGCTAGATGAGTCTGCTGGTACATTGACCCAGACCACTACATTCCCCTTGCACTCTACACAGCCAGAATCTGACCCTGCTGAAAGTCAGGTTCCCCTTCCCGCATACTATACCACCTTACACGGGGCCAAAGAGGAAGGTGCAGATGAAAGTGCAGGTTCCTTCATCAGGTGGGGGAGCATACTGGTTGGCGACGTCACTGGCACAGGGCCCCTCATAGTACGCAAAAGTGTCTCTGGCAGTGGGAGGAGTCACCTGCCGTCAAACACACCGCCGTACTATGAGGGGCCCTGTGCCAGTGCCAAGTCCCAACGAGTGGGCCCCCCCTGCTTGCTCAGGATTGCAGCACTTGCAAAGTTGAAATACTTACCTCTCCCTGCTCCACCGCCGTGATGTATTCCGCATTTCCTGGGCCCACGAAAATCTTGAGCCAGCCCTACCCCCCCACAACTTTAGCCAAATGACCCCCTGTTTTCAATGCCTAACTATTATTATAAAGTAAATTAAGATTGACAAGCTTAAGAAATAAGAATTGATGTTTTTGGCATTAAAATGGGCACTGTAGGTGTTTTCCTGTCCTTTACTCACTGCCGACTTTGATTCCTCATTGACTTGCATTGGGTTTCGTGTTACAGTCGGCCCCCGACTTTTCGAAATAATCGGCCGATTTCACCCGACCCGACTTTTGACAAAGTCGGGTTTCGCAAAACTCGACTCGATCCTTAAAAAGTAAAAGTTGCTCAACTCTAGTGCAGAGTGTACATTAATGTGAAAAAAATGAACTTTTTTTGAATCTACCAAATGGCTGTAATGAAACAAAGAGTGAAAAATGTACTTTCCATACACACTGTATAATATGAATTAGTTGCTTATCTATAAATTACATCTCTTTCTTAAGAATATAATTCAAGAATTGTTTTTGTACCAGTGATGTTATTTTCAGGATTGACTAGATTTGCCCTTTAAGCTTTGCATTATTTTTTAATAAATAGCCATAAAGTTCAATTATAAAGTGCATTTATCTGTTTTATTGGAGAGCTGAGGTTATTTTCTCTCTATAAAGGCTACAATCTGTTTCCTTAGAGCCTCGCAGTCACCATGGGAAGGATTCTCTATCCTGCGGCCACATTAGTGTTTTTGACATTTTTTAAATAATTTATAACCTGCGAGCTGTGAACTCAATAATACTCAGGGCTGGAGAATGGCTGCGGCTGCACAGCGAATGCAGCAGAGGGTTGACCTACAAGTGGACCTTAGAAGTCCGCTCTCCTGAAATACCACTAAGGATTGTTAAATATTTATCAAAAGCCATTTATGGGAGAGAATGTGCCGCTTTCTTGTTTGCTTCTGATTGTTTCAAGCGTAACTGGAAGAAAAGGCGTAAAAATGGGAAGGAATTAACCCTCTTTTTGTACCGTGACATATATATCCATCATGAAGGGGTTGTGGTGTAAGTTTTCAGTCTTGGATGATGGTTGCACAAACCATCATTTTGTTTTGTTAAAATTCAGAATTTTGTAAGCAACTAACAAAATCAAATTAAACCCCACCCCCCCCCAAAAAAAATGTGTGAACTTCATTATTTCTTTTTTATATATCTCATCCCATTCTAAATGTTTTCCCAGTTCTTTAGTGTTTTATATGGTAAAGTGAAAGGTGTCAAAGCCAGAAGACTCGCTACACTCATCAGGAGGGCGTTAAACTAGAAGAAGAGGGGACGGGAAGAAAAACATTAGACTCGAACAAAGACGACCCAGGAAAACATACTCAGAAGGGAGGTAAGAACATTTCTAAAACAATCCACAGTGAGGAGATTGGAACAAAACAAAATCCTCTAAACTGCATGCTCGCAAACGCCAGAAGCCTGACAAACAAGATGGAAGAACTAGAAGCAGAAATATCTACAGGTAACTTTGACATAGTGGGAATAACCGAGACATGGTTAGATGAAAGCTATGACTGGGCAGTTAACTTACAGGGTTACAGTCTGTTTAGAAAGGATCGTAAAAATCGGAGAGGAGGAGGGGTTTGTCTCTATGTAAAGTCTTGTCTAAAGTCCACTTTAAGGGAGGATATTAGCGAAGGGAATGAGGATGTCGAGTCCATATGGGTTGAAATTCATGGAGGGAAAAATGGTAACAAAATTCTCATTGGGGTCTGTTACAAACCCCCAAATATAACAGAAAGCATGGAAAGTCTACTTCTAAAGCAGATAGATGAAGCTGCAACCCATAATGAGGTCCTGGTTATGGGGGACTTTAACTACCCGGATATTAACTGGGAAACAGAAACCTGTGAAACCCATAAAGGCAACAGGTTTCTGCTAATAACCAAGAAAAATTATCTTTCACAATTGGTGCAGAATCCAACCAGAGGAGCAGCACTTTTAGACCTAATACTATCTAATAGACCTGACAGAATAACAAATCTGCAGGTGGTTGGGCATTTAGGAAATAGCGACCACAATATTGTGCAGTTTCACCTGTCTTTCACTAGGGGGACTTGTCAGGGAGTCACAAAAACATTGAACTTTAGGAAGGCAAAGTTTGAACAGCTTAGAGATGCCCTTAATCTGGTAGACTGGGACAATATCCTCAGAAATGAGAATACAGATAATAAATGGGAAATGTTTAAGAACATCCTAAATAGGCAGTGTAAGCGGTTTATACCTTGTGGGAATAAAAGGACTAGAAATAGGAAAAACCCAATGTGGCTAAACAAAGAAGTAAGGCAGGCAATTAACAGTAAAAAGAAAGCATTTGCACTACTAAAGCAGGATGGCACCACTGAAGCTCTAAAAAACTATAGGGAGAAAAATACTTTATCTAAAAAACTAATTAAAGCTGCCAAAAAGGAAACAGAGAAGCACATTGCTAAGGAGAGTAAAACTAATCCCAAACTGTTCTTCAACTATATCAATAGTAACATAGTAACATAGTAACATAGTTAGTAAGGCCGAAAAAAGACATTTGTCCATCCAGTTCAGCCTATATTCCATCATAATAAATACCCAGATCTACGTCCTTCTACAGAACCTAATAATTGTATGATACAATATTGTTCTGCTCCAGGAAGACATCCAGGCCTCTCTTGAACCCCTCGACTGAGTTTGCCATCACCACCTCCTCAGGCAAGCAATTCCAGATTCTCACTGCCCTAACAGTAAAGAATCCTCTTCTATGTTGGTGGAAAAACCTTCTCTTCTCCAGACGCAAAGAATGCCCCCTTGTGCCCGTCACCTTCCTTGGTATAAACAGATCCTCAGCGAGATATTTGTATTGTCCCCTTATATACTTATACATGGTTATTAGATCGCCCCTCAGTCGTCTTTTTTCTAGACTAAATAATCCTAATTTCGCTAATCTATCTGGGTATTGTAGTTCTCCCATCCCCTTTATTAATTTTGTTGCCCTCCTTTGTACTCTCTCTAGTTCCATTATATCCTTCCTGAGCACCGGTGCCCAAAACTGGACACAGTACTCCATGTGCGGTCTAACTAGGGATTTGTACAGAGGCAGTATAATGCTCTCATCATGTGTATCCAGACCTCTTTTAATGCACCCCATGATCCTGTTTGCCTTGGCAGCTGCTGCCTGGCACTGGCTGCTCCAGGTAAGTTTATCATTAACTAGGATCCCCAAGTCCTTCTCCCTGTCAGATTTACCCAGTGGTTTCCCGTTCAGTGTGTAATGGTGATATTGATTCCCTCTTCCCATGTGTATAACCTTACATTTATCATTGTTAAACCTCATCTGCCACCTTTCAGCCCAAGTTTCCAACTTAACCAGATCCATCTGTAGCAGAATACTATCTTCTCTTGTATTAACTGCTTTACATAGTTTTGTATCATCTGCAAATATCGATATTTTACTGTGTAAACCTTCTACCAGATCATTAATGAATATGTTGAAGAGAACAGGTCCCAATACTGACCCCTGCGGTACCCCACTGGTCACAGCGACCCAGTTAGAGGCTATACCATTTATAACCACCCTCTGCTTTCTATCACTTAGCCAGTTACTAACCCATTTACACACATTTTCCCCCAGACCAAGCATTCTCATTTTGTGTACCAACCTCTTGTGCGGCACGGTATCAAACGCTTTGGAAAAATCGAGATATACCAGGTCCAATGACTCACCGTGGTCCAGCCTATAGCTTACCTCTTCATAAAAACTGATTAGATTGGTTTGACAGGAGCGATTTCTCATAAACCCATGCTGATATGGAGTTAAACAGTTATTCTCATTGAGATAATCCAGAATAACATCCCTCAGAAACCCTTCAAATATTTTACCAACAATAGAGGTTAGACTTACTGGCCTATAATTTCCAGGTTCACTTTTAGAGCCCTTTTTGAATATTGGCACCACATTTGCTATGCGCCAGTCCTGCGGAACAGACCCTGTCGCTATAGAGTCACTAAAAATAAGAAATAATGGTTTATCTATTACATTACTTAGTTCTCTTAGTACTCGTGGGTGTATGCCATCCGGACCCGGAGATTTATCTATTTTAATCTTATTTAGCCGGTTTCGCACCTCTTCTTGGGTTAGATTGGTGACCCTTAATATAGGGTTTTCATTGTTTCTTGGGATTTCACCTAGCATTTCATTTTCCACCGTGAATACCGTGGAGAAGAAGGTGTTTAATATGTTAGCTTTTTCCTCGTCATCTACAACCATTCTTTCCTCACTATTTTTTAAGGGGCCTACATTTTCAGTTTTTATTCTTTTACTATTGATATAGTTGAAGAACAGTTTGGGATTAGTTTTACTCTCCTTAGCAATGTGCTTCTCTGTTTCCTTTTTGGCAGCTTTAATTAGTTTTTTAGATAAAGTATTTTTCTCCCTATAGTTTTTTAGAGCTTCAATGGTGCCATCCTGCTTTAGTAGTGCAAATGCTTTCTTTTTACTGTTAATTGCCTGTCTTACTTCTTTGTTCAGCCACATTGGGTTTTTCCTATTTCTAGTCCTTTTATTCCCACAAGGTATAAACCGCTTACACTGCCTATTTAGGATGTTCTTAAACATTTTCCATTTATTATCTGTATTCTTATTTCTGAGGATATTGTCCCAGTCTACCAGATTAAGGGCATCTCTAAGCTGGTCAAACTTTGCCTTCCTAAAGTTCAGTGTTTTTGTGACTCCCTGACAAGTCCCCTTAGTGAAAGACAGGTGAAACTGCACAATATTGTGGTCGCTATTTCCTAAATGCCCAACCACCTGCAGATTTGTTATTCTGTCAGGTCTATTAGATAGTATTAGGTCTAAAAGTGCTGCTCCTCTGGTAAAAGAATAATAGTAAAAGAATAAAATAGTAAAAGAATAAAAACTGAAAATGTAGGCCCCTTAAAAAATAGTGAGGAAAGAATGGTTGTAGATGACGAGGAAAAAGCTAACATATTAAACACCTTCTTCTCCACGGTATTCACGGTGGAAAATGAAATGCTAGGTAAAATCCCAAGAAACAATGAAAACCCTATATTAAGAGTCACCAATCTAACCCAAGAAGAGGTGCGAAACCGGCTAAATAAGATTAAAATAGATAAATCTCCAGGTCCGGATGGCATACACCCACGAGTACTAAGAGAACTAAGTAATGTAATAGATAAACCATTATTTCTTATTTTTAGTGACTCTATAGCGACAGGGTCTGTTCCGCAGGACTGGCGCATAGCAAATGTGGTGCCAATATTCAAAAAGGGCTCTAAAAGTGAACCTGGAAATTATAGGCCAGTAAGTCTAACCTCTATTGTTGGTAAAATATTTGAAGGGTTTCTGAGGGATGTTATTCTGGATTATCTCAATGAGAATAACTGTTTAACTCCATATCAGCATGGGTTTATGAGAAATCGCTCCTGTCAAACCAATCTAATCAGTTTTTATGAAGAGGTAAGCTATAGACTGGACCACGGTGAGTCATTGGACGTGGTATATCTCGATTTTTCCAAAGCGTTTGATACCGTGCCGCACAAGAGGTTGGTACACAAAATGAGAATGCTTGGTCTGGGGGAAAATGTGTGTAAATGGGTTAGTAACTGGCTTAGTGATAGAAAGCAGAGGGTGGTTATAAATGGTATAGTCTCTAACTGGGTCTCTGTGACCAGTGGGGTACCGCAGGGGTCAGTATTGGGACCTGTTCTCTTCAACATATTCATTAATGATCTGGTAGAAGGTTTACACAGTAAAATATCGATATTTGCAGATGATACAAAACTATGTAAAGCAGTTAATACAAGAGAAGATATAATAAGTATATAAGGGGACAATACAAATATCTCGCTGAGGATCTGTTTATACCAAGGAAGGTGACGGGCACAAGGGGGCATTCTTTGCGTCTGGAGGAGAGAAGGTTTTTCCACCAACATAGAAGAGGATTCTTTACTGTTAGGGCAGTGAGAATCTGGAATTGCTTGCCTGAGGAGGTGGTGATGGCGAACTCAGTCGAGGGGTTCAAGAGAGGCCTGGATGTCTTCCTGGAGCAGAACAATATTGTATCATACAATTATTAGGTTCTGTAGAAGGACGTAGATCTGGGGATTTATTATGATGGAATATAGGCTGAACTGGATGGACAAATGTCTTTTTTCGGCCTTACTAACTATGTTACTATGTTACTATGTAAAGCTACAACTCGTCCCACAAACCAAAGCCCTCTCAAGGCTATGGGAATGGAAAAATGAAAAAAAGTTATGAAATAAGGGTTAAATAAAATGTAAAAGCGCAACAATGAAAACTGAAACAAAGTATCTTAAAATGATATTGAAGCGTAATTTTCTAAAGATTAAACTTTATTGTTGAAAACTTCCATTTTTAGAATAATAATAATTTCTCAATAATTTCTCAACATTTCCAATCTTATCAGTCTGAGTAACCACATTCCTGTCGGAAATGGTTATACAACCCCTGGCAAAAATTATGGACTCACCGGCCTTGGAGGATGTTCATTCAGTTGTTTAATTTTGTAGAAAAAAAGCAGATGACAGACATGGCACAAAACTAAAGTCATTTCAAATGGCAACTTTCTGGCTTTAAGAAACACCAAAAGAAATCAAGAACAAAAATGTGGTAGTCAGTTATGGTTACTTTTTTTTTAACCAAGAATAGGGGAAAAATTAAGGAGTCACTCAATTATGAGGAAAAAATTATGGAATCACCCTGTAAATTTTCATTCACAAACCTAACACCTGCATCAAATTAGATCTGATTGTTAGTCTGCATCTAAAAAGGAGTGATCGCACCTTGGATAGCTGTTGCACCAAGTGGACTGACATGAATCATGGCTCCAACATGAGAGATGTCAATTGAAACAAAGGAGAGGATTATCAAACTCTTAAAAGAAGGTAAATCATCACGCAATGTTACAAAAGATGTTGGTTGTTCACAGTCAGCTGTGTCTAAAATCTGGACCAAATACAAACAACATGGGAAGGTTGTTAAAGGCAAACATACTGGTAGACCAAGGAAGATATCAAAGCATCAAGACCGGAAACTTAAAGCAATATGTCTCCAAAACAGGAAATGCACAACAAAACAAATGAGGAACGAATGGTGGAAACTGGAGTCAATGTCTGTGACTGAACTGTAAGAATCCGCCTGATGGAAATGGGATTTACATACAGAAAAGCTAAACGAAAGCCATCATTAACACATAAATAGAAAAAAAACAATTTACAATGGGCTAAGGAAAACAATTGTGGATTGTGGATGACTGGATGAAAGTCATATTCAGTGATGAATCGCGTATCTGCGTTGGGCAAGGTGAAGATGCTGGAACTTTTGTTTGATGCCATTCCAATGAGATTTATAAGGTTGACTGCAAAGTCTATGACGCTGGTACCGTTGAATGCAATAATGGAGGAGAGTGCGTCTGCTGATGTTCCCTCTCCCATCATTCCCCGCTCTGCCTGACGCTGACATTGCGGGTGCGCGATGACATCATATCATCGCGCACCTGCTGTGTGGCCTGGCAGACTGCAGCTGCTGAGACTGGAGCCAGGAGCAGCGCTGGGCACGAGGACAGGTGAGTGTTTTTTGTTTTTTAAATATATCACTGAGTGATAACTGGATTGTGGGGCTACTGGGGGGGGGGCTGCATTACAGCCTATGGGGGCTGTGCTGTATTACATTCTATGGGGGCTGGCTGTATTGCATTCTATGGGGGCTGTGCTGTATTACATTCTATGGTGGGCTGCATTACATTCTTTGGGGTCGGTGCTGCATTACATTTTATAGGGGCTGTGCTGCATTACATTCTATGAGGGCTGTGCTGCATTACATTCTATGGGGGCTGTGCTGCATTACATTCTATGGGGGCTGGCTGCATTACATTCGATGGGGTGCTGTATTACATTCTATGAGGGCTGTGCTGTATTACATTCTATGGGAGCTGTGCTGCATTACATTCTATGGGGGGCTGCATTACAGCCTATGGGGGCTGTGCTGTATTACATTCTATGGGGGCTGGCTGTATTACATTCTATGGGGCTGGCTGTATTACATTCTATAGGGGCTGTGCTGTATTACATTCTATGGGGGCTGTGCTGCATTACATTCTATGGGAGCTGTGCTGTATTACATTCTATGGGGGCTGTGCTGTATTACATTCTATGGGGGCTGTGCTGCATTACATTCTATGGAGGCTGGCTGCATTACATTCTTATGGGGGCTGTGCTGCATTACATTCTATGGGGCTGTGCTGCATTACATTCTATGGGGGCTGTTCTGTATGACATTCTATGGAGGCCGTGCTGTATTACATTCTATGGGGGCTGTGCTGCATTACATTCTATGGAGGCTGGCTGCATTACATTCTTTTGGGGGCTGTGCTGCATTACATTCTGTGGGGCTGTGCTGCATTACATTCTATGGGGGCTGTGTTGCATTACATTCTATGGGGATTGTGCTGTATTACATTCTGTGGGGGCTGGCTGCATTACATTCTATGGGGGCTGTGCTGTATTACATTCTATGGGGTCTGTGCTCCATTATATTCTATGGGGCTGGCTGCATTACATTCTATGGGGGCTGAGCTGCATTACATTCTATGGGGGCTGTGCTGCATTACATTCCATGGAGGCTGGCTGCATTACATTCTATGGGGGCTGTGCAGTATTACATTCTATGGGGGCTGTGCTGCGTTACATTCTATGGGGGCTGTGCTGTATTAGATTCTATGGGGGCTGGCTGTGAAGCGCCCCAGGGTCCTGGTCGTCACAGTGGTATTGCTTTCCTCTCGGGGAGAGTGATGCTACATTTGGAAGCAATGAAGGATAACTGCATCCAGGTAACACAATGCATGCAACATGTTCACACTCCAGACCAGAAGGAGAAGCTCTAAGCCTGTTTTAGGTGAATTCCCCTATAAGAACATCCTGATCTGGAGGCAAAGAGTTCAGTTCCTGTCAGAAAGACAGAGGGAAAGGAAGCAGAGGAGCCCTGTGGCCTGAAGTGCCACAGCTCCTAGGAAACAGACAGATAGAAAGCAGAAGATATTGCAGCAAGCGTGAAGGAAGTCAGAGCAAAGGAGAGTATATCAGAGGGAGACCAGCCAGGAGCAGGCTGCCTCCTTCTGAGGCACAGAAATCTAGTAGCCGCAATACTGATGGAGTAAGGATCTCTACGCTTTACTTCAGAGACTGGCAGGACAGATATTTCCACGTTACCTGTCCGACCTATACCCAGGAGGCACGGTGGCAACTCTCAGAGGCTGGGGCATGCTAGAGTCCCTGTAACATGCCTCAAGACACCAGTCATATGGGTTTTGTCCTATCCGACCATGGAGGACAGAGAGAGAGACAATACATCTGTGAGGACCTTATATGAAGCTAATGCAGTAAGGGACTGCACCATTACAGTGCAAGGGAAGGCTATTGATTTCCACCTGGATAAGGGGACTCTGGACTTGCCTCCAAACCGGCCGGACTCAGTCTGCCCTGTGATCTGGTGCCCTGGACTGTGGATGCTGAAGTCTTCAGTAAAGGTAAAGAAACTGCAACCTTGTGTCCTCGTTCTTCTCTGCGCCTCTCACCATCCTACCATCTACACACTGGGAAGCCCTGGGGACATACTTCACCTGTGGGAAGGTATACCATCTAGCTGCCATAACATCACCCCAGAGGACCCCTTAAAGCAGCGTCGGACACCCTGACCGAATACCACAGGTGGCGTCATGAACATGACCTCTTTATCCCTTTAAAGACCATTCCCTTTTACATGGACGTCCCAGGGCCACGGACCGGCTCAGCCATCGTGACATCCCCCTGTGAACCGCAGGACCCGGTACAGAGTACCCCACGATCCCATGGGGGCGCTCCAACTTTGGCGTCACGAACAGGATCTACTAAACCCTAAATCGGGTCATGTGTGCCTAAAGACTGTGCCAGAACTGTGCCTAACTGATTTGTGCTAAAAGACTGTGCATTGCCGCCAAAATCCGTGCCGCATGGAGCACGAGGAGGAGGAGACATAGCTTCATGTGGGGTTGCCAAAAAGAGCGCAAAGCAGGAGGAACAAGTTCCACGCTGCTTCCTGGAATGGCGGAAGTGAAGACGTCATGCAGCGGAGCCGAAAGAAGAGATGCTGCAAAGAGCCGAGCAGAGGACCGGAGGAACCGCTGCTGATTCCGGAGAGGAGCCCCGACTTCCGCCAAGTTAGTGAGGGGGAAGAACAATGTCTAACCCGGGAAGGGAGTTGGAGGCGGTCGCAGCTACAGACCTAATGGCACCCCCGCGCCTCGCTGCGGATGTGCACGCAGGCCCCACGATAGATGCAGCCACAGGCCTTTTACCGCCGCTAGGTCCCGCAGAGCCCGCCGCTCCCATCAGCCAGCTGGGCACCGCCCCAGCTACAGCGGCCATCATGCCCCTCTCCCGCAATATTCTGGAGAATCGCATACGTTAGCTTGAAGTTTATCCCCTGAGCATCAGAACGTTCACATTGTAACGGGCCAACTGTTTGGAGCGGCCCTGAGGGAGGTGAAATCCTGGCCAGCTGCGGATAAAGGGACTGTGCAGCGGATCTTTACTAAGCTTAAAACCACCTTTGACACCCGAACAGCTACAGAAATCAAGTTGAAGTTTTATGGGTGCAAGCAGAGGCCACAGGATAGCCTACGGGACTATGCCCTTAATCTCCAGGAAGCACTGAGGGCAATCAGGCAGGTTGATCCTAACAGTGTGCAAGATGAAGACAAACTCTTAAAAGAGCGGTTCATTGAGGGACTCCTGTGCAATAACCAAAGGGTCCAACTGCACCTCCTGGCCATGCAGAATCCGAACCTAGCCTTTTCGCAATTCAAAGACAAGGCCATCCATGTGCTACAGGAATGGCAGCCCAGTCGTGCAGTACCCCCTAGGCGTCAAGCCCTCACGTACCACCAGGAGGTTGCGCCAGATCCACAAGTCCATGCTGAGGCCGATGCCCAGATCCTTGAAGACGATTCTCCCACAGGACTACGCCTCCAGCTGCAGGAGCTGACCAAGAACTTTGCTGTGCTAGCCCGGACTGTGCATTCCCTACAGGAGGCCCTCAAGGAGAAAATCAAGCTGGCTTCCAGACCGGAGGATGTTCCCTGGTGACGACAGAAGAGGAACCCGCCAACCAGAGGAAGAGACGATGATCGCTATCATCAGGACAGATGACCCATCTGCCGCCGCTGCAATCATACAGGCCACATTGCAAGGTACTGTCATTTAAACGAGCGACCCCTGGGGCAGAGGGCCAATCCCCAGGAGTAGGACGACCAGGCCCACAAGACTGGAGAGCCATATACTTTGGAGGACGACCTGTTCTCCCCATTGAGATCAACGATATCCCTATGAATGCTCTGTTGGACACCGGTTCTCAGGTGACAACTATGCCTTACATCCTTTATAAACGTTATTGGGCTGACACAGACGTGACTCGTGGCCCTGATGATCATTTCACCATAGTAGCCAGTAACGGTCAGCCCTTACTACAAGTGGGATACAAAGAGGTCACCATTAAAGTGGGGTGGGTAGAGTTAAAATCCCAAGGGATAGTGGTTGTTGATATTGATCGCCGTGAATGTAACCCTATGATGACCATTGGTACTAAAGTCATAGAAAATTGTCTTGCAGAGGTTATTGTCCTATTACAACAGGTGGCCGAAACTGCTGGTTCCAGTGAGCAACGTGTTTTGCAGAAAGAAATCAGAGCTCTGGTACAGAGACAGCAGGTAGAACTATCTGGTGGAGAAATTGGCCGTGTCACAGTGAGTGATTCAATCCCCATCGCAATTCACCCCATGAGTGAAATGTTAATATGGTGTCGGGCAGCAATAGGCCTCAGAGGTAAAGACTACCAGGCCCTGGTAGAACCTGTGTATTCGGATAGTAGGCCCACAATCCTGACAGCCCGAGGGGTGGTTGAAGTCCACAAGGGGAGGGTGCCAGTACGTGTCCTTAACTGTGGAGAGAAAGAGGTCCACCTAACCAAATATGCCACACTTGCCAAACTGTTTACTGTTGATAATAATGTGATACAGGCAACAGAACCCTTGGTCCCGTCCAACCAGGCGGAGGACAATGGCTCTGCAGGACAAATGGAAGATTGGTGTCAGAAACTACACGTGGGCACTGATTCTACACCGTCACATCAGAAACAAGGGGCTTACAGGGTCCATGAGTATGAGCAAGTATTCAGCAAACACCCACTAGATTTTGGGCAGGTAAAGTGATTCAACATCATATCCCCACACGAGATCATCCGCCCATTAAAGAGAGATACCGTCCTGTACCTCCCAGCTCATTATCATTGTGCCAAAGACATGTTGCGAGAGATTAAGGAGGCTGGGGTAGTTAGAGACAGTTGTAGCCCCTGGGCAGCTCCATTAGTCCTCATCAGAAAAAGATGGCATGATGAGAATGTGTTTAGATTATAGGCAGATAAACCGTATTACACACAAGGATGCATACCCTTTGCCTAGAATAGAAGAGTCACTAGCTGCTTTAAAATCTGCTAACTACTTCTCTATCTTGGATCTTACCAGTGGGTACTGGCAGGGTCCTGTAGCAGAGGCGGATAAGAAAAGGACGGCCTTCACCACACCGATGGGACTCTGTGAATTCAACTACGTGTCGTTCGGACTGTGCAACGCCCCAGGAACATTTCAGAGGATGATGGAGTGCTGTCTTGGACACAAGAATTTTGAAACCGTCTTGCTGTATTTGGATGATGTCATCGTCTTCTCCAAGTCTCATGAGGACCATCTGGAGCACCTGGCCGAGGTGTTCGAAGCTCTGTCTAGTTTTGGTCTAAAGGTAAAGCCATCCAAATGCCATCTGTTAAAGCCTAAAGTGCAGTACCTGGGCCATGTGGTGAGCACCGGAGGAGTGGCCCCAGACCCTGACAAGGTCACTGTGATCAGAAAAAAAGGGAAGAAGCCAGCACTGCTTATGGTCAGAACGCAATAACTGAAGTGCAATTGCACGTAAATTCTAACTGTATTTCAAATATGAGACATTTAGCAAACAATTGATCAATTCTTTGAGCTAACCCGCCACTTCACGGCAATCTCATAATGGGGCAGTCCTAATCTTCGTATTTTATTTACGTTGTGCCATTGTGGCTTCCTGAATGTATAAAAAAAAAAAAAAAAAAAAAAAGGACCACATTAAATGCGAACTGTACCTGGAGCATTTTCAGAATCACTCCCTTGGTGCCAGGAAAGGCAAGCGCAGGTAAAGGCCGATCAGGTCCAGTGCGGACATTTCAGATCTGGCTTCCACACTGCCAAACCCGCACCAAAGATGAAGGGTGAGACAGGCTGAGGCACAGGTGCACAACTAACTTGAGCTCATTACATTATCCTTTCTTGACATAGAGAGTCTGGCTTTGATATTAACCATGATGCTATTCCTTACAGCCTTATCTGGGCACTGTGGGATCTCTACCCTATATGCTGCATATTTCTATGGAAAAGGTAATATGTGTTCTCTAATGTATATACTTTTAGGGATAGCAATACATGTTGACTAGTATTGTATATTATGTACATATTTGTTTTCTTCACGATGCTGTGTTCTTTTGGCTTGTAGGATCACTTGAGATTTTCACCATGTATTTTCAGTTTATATTTTCATGTATTGTTTTTTGATTTACGTTTTTTATTTTACAGCGATACAATGAGTAAGGCTCTGGTGGAGCCGAAACGTCTGTACTTATCGCTTCCAGACTTTGTGTTTCTGTTTTGCTCCCCTATATAAGTTTGACTGCAAATAAGTGTTTAAGCAACTAACACGTTCTCATTAGAGTGTGCGGTGAAATTATACCTGTTGATCTAGACATGGGAGTCCTAACTCCAGAAAATACCTCATCTGATGCAGATTGGGATACAGAAAGACAACAAAGGTACCTCCAAGTACAAGAGTGTGTAGAAAAAAGCCTATCTCAAGCCAGACAAAAGCAAGAGAGAGACTATAACCAACGTGCTCCTGCAATTCCCTTGTCACCAGGTGAACAAGTGTTAAAGCGTAAAAGGAGAATGCACAAACTTGATGATCAGTGGGAAGCAGAAGCATATACCGTCTTACCGTCCAACTTTGACAATGCTAAAGTCTGTCTTATCAGCAAAGATGGAGGAGAAACTTTGATGGCAGTATCCAGAGACCATCTCAAGAAATGCCCTAATAAATTTAGGAACAGAGAAGCCGATCCAGGAACATCTCCATCTATGGAAGAGAAAATGATACACATTGTTCTTGGAGATTTTCCCCAGTCTTGGACTCAAGTACATCAGGCCATCGTGATACCTATCTTAATGTTTCCCCAGCTGGAAATACCAGAACAAAATGTAATTCCAAACCATCCTGAACCAGACGAGACTTTACACCAACAGGTTCAAGCAGCAAATGTCACCCCAGCAGTGGAACCAGAAAATCCACGCTCTACTATTGGTGAATCTGTCAGACCTATGGTGAGTCTAAGAAAATGCAGACTCTTGCCAAATCTACCTACACAATGCAGACCTACAGATAGTACACACACTAGTGGGTCCACCACAGTAACAGCAGACATGTTATATCAGGAACTACGCAGGTCTACTCGTAGTACCAAAGGTCAAATCCCAGCTCGTTACAGTGATTAAAAATGTCAACAATTGCTATTACATGTTTGAATTGTTTGCTTATCTTTGTTACAGGCTTAAAAATGGACATTGCAGTAATGGACAATGCTTGCCCAAAGACTTTTCTTGTAAATAGTTTGGCACCTCTAAGGTGCACCCTGGTTCCCTCCACTTTGCCTGCATGGGTAGAGCCTTTCTTTGCTTCATCTGACTAAAGACAATAACAGATGTTCTTTTTATAAACATGTTTTGCAACGTTCAAATGTCCTCACCTCCCATAAAAGGAAGCCAAAGTTTATAATTGTTCAAATGTTGTTTAAAATTTGTATGTCTTTTGCTAACCTGTAACTGTTGTTTTCTTTTCCCAGTCCGGGAGTACTGGATTTAACGGGGGCAGTTCGGCACCCAAGGGTTCTGGTCGTCGCAGTGGTATTGCTTTCCTCTCGGGGAGAGTGATGCTACGTTTGGAGGCAATGAAGGATAACTGCATCCAGGTATCACAATGCATGCAACATGTTCACACTCCAGACCAGAAGGGGGAGCTCTAAACCTGTTTTAGGTGAAGTCCCCTATAAGAACATCCTGATCTGGAGGGAAAGAGTTCAGTTCCTGTCAGAAAGACAGAGGGAAAGGAAGCAGAGAAGACCTGTGGCCTGAAGTGCCGCAACTCCTAGGAAACAGACAGATAGAAAGCAGGACATATTGCAGCAAGCGTGAAGGAAGTCAGAGCAAAGGTGAGGATATCAGAGGGAGACCAGCCAGGAGCAGGCTGCCTCCTTCTGAGGCGCAGAAATCCGGTAGTGGAATACCGAGGGAGTAAGGATCTCTATGCTTTACTTCAGAGACCGGCAGGACAGCTATTTCCACGTTACCTGTCCGACCTATACCCAGGAGGCACGGTGGCAACTCTAAGAGGCTGGGGCATACTAGAGTCCATGTAAAATGCCTCAAACCACCAGTCATACGGGTTTTGTCCTATCCGACCTCGAGGGACAGAGAGAGAGACATTACATCTGTGAGGACCTTATATGAAGCTAATGCAGTAAGGGACTACACCATTACATCGCAAGGGAAGGCTATTGATTTCCACCTGGATAAGGGGACTCTGGACTTGCCTCCAAACTGGCCGGACTCTGCCTGCCCTGTGATCTGGTGCTCTTGACTGTGGATGCTGAAGTCTTCAGTAAAGGTAAAGAGAGTGCAACCTTGTGTCCTCGTTCTTCTCTGTGCCTCTCACCATCCTACCATCTACACACTGGGAAGCCCTGGAGACATACTTCACCTGTGGGAAGGTATACCATCTAGCTGCCATGACATCACCCCAGCGGACCCCTTAAAGCAGCGTCGGTCACCCTGACTGAATACCACAGGTTGCGTCACGAACATAAACTCTTTATCCCTTTAAAGACCTTTCCCTTTTACACGGACGTCCCAGGGCCACAGGCCGGGTCAGCCACCGTGACATCCCCTGTGAACCGCAGGACCCGGTACAGAGTACCCCACGGCCCCATGTGGGCGCTCCAGCTGTATTACATTCTATGGGGGCTGTGTTGCATTACATTCTATGGGGGCTGTGCTGCATTACATTCTATGGGGGCTGTGCTGCATTACATTCTATGGGGGCTGTGCTGCAGTACATTCTATGGGGGCTGTGCTGCAGTACATTCTATGGGGGCTGTGCTGCATTACATTCTATGGGGGCTGGCTGGATTACATTCTATGGGGGCTGTGCTGCATTACATTCTATGGGGGCTGTGCTGCTATGGGGGCTGTGCTGTAATACATTCTATGGGGTCTGTGCTGTATTACATTCTATGGGGTCTGTGCTGTATTACATTCTATGGGAGCTGTGCTGTATTACATTCTATGGGTGGCTGGCTGCATTATATTCTATGGGGGCTGTGCTGCATTACATTCTATGGGGGCTGTGCTGAATTACATTCTATGGGGCTGTGCTGTATTACATTCTATGGGGGCTGGCTGTATTACATTCTGTGGGTGGCTGGCTGCATTACATTCTATGGGGGCTGGCTGCATTACATTCTATGGGGGTTGTGCTGCATTACATTCTATGGGGGCTGTGCTGCATTACATTCTATGGGGGTTGTGCTGCATTACACTCTATGGGGGCTGTGCTGCATTACATTCTATGGGCTGGCTGCATTACATTCTATAGGGGCTGTATGGCATTACATTCTATGGGGGCTGGCTGCATTACATTCTATGGGGGCTGGCTGCATTACATTCTATGGGGGCTGGCTGCATTACATTCTATGGGGGGGGCTGTATTATATTCTATGGAGGGGCTACATTATATTCTATGGGGGGCTACTACTAGCCCAGACCTGGCGAGCCAGGCCGGACTGGGACCAAAAAGCAGCCCTGGCTCAAAAAAATTCACCAGCCCACATACAATGAATTACATACACTTCATATAGTCACACACATCATACATGTACGCCGCACACATGCTAGACAACACAGACTCATTACATACACATCAAATAGTCACACAGACACACACATACATGTACACAGCACACATGCTAGACAACACAGACTCATTACATACACTTCATATAGTCACACACATCATACATGTACACCGCACACATGCTAGACAACACAGACTCATTACATACACATCAAATAGTCACACAGACACACACATACATGTACACCGCACACATGTTAGACAACACAGACTCATTACCTACACATCAAATAGTCACACAGACACACATACATGTACACAGCACACATGCTGGACAACATAGGCTCATTACATACACATCATATAGTCACACACATCATACATGTACACAGCACACATGATGGACAACACAGGTTCATTACGTACACATTACTCATTATTACACACGCACACACAAGTATTACACACACAAGTATTACACACGCAAACACTACAGATATTACCCACACTACAGATACTGAACACACATTACACACTCACACACTACAGATACCGCACACACATTACACACTCACACACTACAGATACCTCACATACATTACACACATACTACAGATACTGCATACACAAGTATTACACACACTATAGATAACACACATACAAGTATTACACACACACTTCAGATACCGCACACACACATTACACACTCACACACTACAGATACCTCACATACATTACACACACACTACAGATACCGCATACACAAGTATTACACACACTATAGATAACACACACACAAGTATTACACACACACACACCCTTCAAATGCCACACACACACATTACACACTCACACACTACAGATACCTCACATACATTACACACACACACACTACAGATACCGCACACACAAGTATTACACACTATAGATAACACACACACACAAGTATTACACACACTACAGATACCTCATACACAAGTATTACACTACAGATACCGCACACACCATACACACATGGATTACACTCAGACTACAGATACAAACGTTACACACTACAGATACCTCATACGCAAGCATTATGTTACAGATACCGCGCACACATTACTCACACACTAGATACCTCATACACAAGTATTACACACACTATAGATAACACACAAGCATTACACACCATACACACTACAGATACCGCACACACATTACACACTCACACACTACAGATACCTCACATACATTACACACACACACACACTACAGATATTGCACACACAAGTATTACACACTATAGATAACACACACACACACAAGTATTACACACTATAGATAATACACACAAGTATTACACACACACACACACACACACTACAGATACCGCACACACATTACACACACTACAGATACCTCATACTCAAGTATTACACTACAGATACCTCATACACAAGTATTACACTACAGATACTTCATACACAAGTATTACACTACAGAATTTTAGTCCCAGTCCGGCCCTGCCTGCAAATAGTCTGGATCTCAATCCAATTGAAAATCTTGGGTGGAAGTTGAAGAAAATGGTCCATGACAAGGCTCCAACCTGCAAAGCTGGTCTGGCAACAGCAATCAGAGAAAGTTGGAGCCAGATTGATGAAGAGTACTGTTTGACATTCATTAAGTCCATGCCTCAGAGACAGACAAGGCTGGAGTGAGCCGCCCCACCCCCTCCCCCAGGCGGCGTACGTGAAAGCCGACATGACAGGGGGTTTGGAGCAGGGAAAAAGGGGGCAGGGAGTTTCACTCTTACGGGTGGGGGGAGGGAGGGGGGTGGAGAGGGGGCGAGAGGGGGGGTTAATGCTGGCCTGGAGAGGGTATGGGGTGAGTGGGGGGAGGAGTCGGTCACTTCCCACTCTGAGGACCTGTGAGCAGGAAGCACCAAGCACCAGCAGCTTACCATGGCAGCCATTGAAAGAGTCCTGTCACAGCTGCGGGCGGCAGCGGCATCACAGCCTCCAGGCTGGCTGGAGGCTCAAGTGTCCGGCATCCTTGGTGGTGGCAGCGGCAGCGGCGGAGTGGATCCCCCGGCGGTCGGGCCCAGTGAGCGGCGGTCCAGCCGAGTGCAGCCCCCGCAGCGCTTATCCCCCGATGTCACCCCGGTGTCTCAGCGGCGGCGCAGGAGCCCCTCAGGGGACCCTCCAGGCCGCATGCCTGCTCAGAAGCGCCCCAGCAGGCCGCGGTCTGGGAGGAATCCGCCTGCTGCGCTGAGGCCTGAGGCGGCAGTTAGGCCTTCTCCCCCAGCATGCGGGGGGGCAGGGCCTATGCGCGCCAGAGCTCCTAACGGCCGGAGCGATGTCATGGCGGGTCGCCGTGGCGATGAACAGGCCATGCGGCCTGCCTCTTGCGGCACCGTGAGTCAGCGGGGGAGCATACCAGCGGCAGCGGCGGGCAGTGCCCCAGAACCAGCGGGGCTGCTGGACACAACCAGGGGGCACAATTCCCCTTGAGCACCGGCGGCCGGGCCTGCATCCTCTAGGGTGGCGACGTCAGATGGCGGCGTTTTGGACAGCGGGTCCGGGCCTGGGCCTGCAGGACATCAGGCGGTCACGTCGGCGGACGGATTCGGCACGGTCCCCTCCGCAGGGGGCGGATCGGTTGGAGCGGTATTGCGGAGCGAAGTCCACGTCCGGGAGGGCCCAAGGACGGCTTTGGGATCGGGATCGAGAGATGGCTGGACGGCGACAGCGTCTGCGGCTGGGGGGGATCACAGCTCCCCTGCAGCCTGGAGAGAACGCTTCTATGTACTGTTTGTCCCCGGCATTTTCGACGCCGACTTTGACTTCTGTGAATCGAGTTGTGGGGTATGTAGAGGGGGGTGATGGAGTCGGTATGCGGGCTGATGCGAGTTGTGAAGGGGTGGGGGAGTTGTTGTCAGGTGTACGAGAGCTGTTGTTACGGTTGGGCAGTGGTAAGCCAGGGCCATCCCCTTTGTCACTTGGGTCGGATCGTCTGATCCGGGGTTGGTGTTATCCGGCAGCGGGTCTGCTGAATCGGGCAGGTTGAGGTGTATGTTTGTTTTGAAGGGCCGTTGGGGGCGCACTCGAAAAAAGAGGTGCATGAGAAGATTTGTAAGGACGAGTATGTTGAGATATTTTCGCTCTTGCCGTTGGAGAAATTTAACCTTGATAAGAGCAAAAAGGAAGATAGTAAGAAGGAAGATGAGGAAAAGCGGCGATGGCGCCTTATTCCTCAGACGTTTGTAAATTGGCTCCAAACATTCGCGATTTTGGCAAGCGTTATTGGCGAGAAGGCTCCCGAGAATTGCTCCGCCTTGTTTTGCTATATGGATGCCATAGGTGAGGCGCATAGGGCCTATGGTGGGCAAGCATGGTTACGATACGATGAGCAGTTCCGGCAGCGGAAGGCAGTTCGTCCTGTGATCCAGTGGGATCAGAAGGACATTGGTTTGTGGTTGCGGGTGATGGCGACAACGAAGTTTGGTCACTCCTTTCAAGGTGGGGCCAGAACTTCTGGCCAAGGCGCTTCGCAAGGTTCCTCTTCAGGAGCTGGGGTCAGTCGGGACAATCCGGCGGCCAGAGGCACGGAGTTTGTTGGCAGTTCAATGAGGGCCAGTGTAAGTTCGGAGCGATGTGTAAGTTCAAGCATTTGTGCTCGAACTACAATGGCGCATCGCACGGAGCCTCCAAGTGCTTTAAGAAAAAAGGGAAGCCAGAGGGTAATTCCAAAGGGGGCGACTCCGGTGAGGTTGGACGCGATGGCCCCCTTCTAAATAGGTTTCCCGACAGGGAGAAGGCGGAGTTGCTCCGGCTTGGCTTTAGTGTTGGTTTTCGTATACCTGCCCCGGCTTTTGTGGTACCACCGAGTTTGAAGAACCTCAGATCGGCCTTGTTGCACGCATCAGTTGTGTCAGAAAAGTTAGGCAAAGAGGTGGCTTTGGGTAGGATGTCTGGACCGTTTTCCATTCCTCCCGTGGACGATTTGGTGGTGTCGCCATTGGGTGTGGTCCCCAAGAAGGAGCCTAATAAATTTAGGCTCATTCAGCATTTGTCCTACCCAAAAGGGTGGTCCGTGAATGATGGGATCGATCCTGAGATTTGTTTGGTGGTGTATACGTCGTTTGATGAGGCAGCCAGGTGGGTGCGCAGTTGTGGTAGAGGGGCTTTGTTGGCTAAGACCAACATTGAGTCGGCCTTTCGTTTACTGCCGATACACCCCGATAGCGTAAGGTTGTTAGGCTGTTATTGGGACGGCGGGTTTTATGTTGACCGTTGTTTGCCGATGGGCTATTCGCTGTCTTGCGCTTATTTTGAGGCCTTCAGTTCCTTTCTGGAGTGGGCGGTGCGGGATGTGTCCGGTTTGGACTTGGTGATTCATTACTTAGATGACTTCTTGTGCATAGGCCCTGATCAGTCTCAATGTTGTGAGGTCCTGTTGAGGATGGTTGTTTGGGTTGCTGAGCGTTTTGGGATCCCGCTTGCATCGGGCAAGAATGAGGGTCCGTGCACGAGTCTGTCTTTTTTGGGTATTGCTATCGACTCCATGAAGTGGGAGTTTAGGTTGCCGGTTGACAAGGTGTTGGGTTTGAGAGAGGAGGTGGTCCGTGCTAGAAGTGTGAAGAAATTGCCGCCGCGAGAGGTGCAGTCGCTTTTGGGAAAATTGAATTTTGCATGCTGAGTTATCCCAATGGGGAGGATTTTTTCATGTACATTGGCTAGGGCTACGGCCGGAATTACCGCCCCACATCATTTTGTTCGTTTGTTGTCTGAACACAAGGCTGACTTGGAGGTTTGGGATCGTTTTTTGTCTTGTTACAATGGGCGTTCATTGTTGATGGAGGAAGCAGTGGGTAACGTGGATTTGGATTTGTTTACCGACACGTCAGGCAGTATTGGATTTGGGGCCTTTTTCGGTGTCCGTTGGTGTGCTGCTAGGTGGCCGGAAGCTTGGTTTGAAACAGGGTTGGTACGGAACATTACTTTGTTGGAGATTTTTCCGATTTTGTTGGCGGTGCAGCTTTGGGGCGATGATTTTTGAAACAAAAGGGTGCGCTTTAATTGTGATAATATGGCGGTCGTGTGTGCCATTAACAGTCTGATGACAGCGTCGCCCCCCGTGGTCAGAGTTCTTCGGCAGTTGGTTTTGTCTTGTTTATCTTTGAATGCTTATTTCACGGCATCACACGTGCCCGGTGTTAATAACTGCATTGCAGATTCTCTGTCTCGTTTCCAGTGGGAGTGTTTTTGGTCGCTGGCTCCGGAGGCCGAGGAGATGGGGCGGGAATGCCCAGCGGAGCTTTGGAGCGTGGTGTCCGGGCTGCAGACCGTTTAATTCAAGCGTTCTTGGTGCCGAGTACGTGGTCGTGTTATCAGGCGGTATGGAGTTCGTGGGAGAGCTGATTGGCGTCTTGTGGCGTTGCGGGTACTGGTCGGGAACAAGTGGGGGCGTTGTTGTTGTGGTTGAGGCACGGGGCGGACCAGGGATGGTCGGTGGCAAAGGTTGATAGGACGATAGCGGCTTTAGCTTTTGGTTTCAGGCTCCGGGGCCTGCAGGACGTGACGAAGTCCTTTTTGGTAAAGCAAGCTGCGAAGGGGTTGAGAAGATCAGGTAGCCGTGGCGATTGCTGGTGCCCGGTGTCTTTTGAGATGTTGGAGCGGTTGGGGGCACGTCTGGGCGGTATATGTGTTTCCGGTTTTGAGGTTGCGCTATTTCGCCTGGTGTTCTCGTTGGCCTTTTACGGGGCCTTGAGGGTGGGGGAGTTGGTGTCTCCCACTACAGTTCATCAGGGGGGCCTTTGGGCGGGGGACTTTTTTGTTTCCAAGGGGTCATTGCCGTTTTGGATTCGGAAGTCTAAGACGGATCAGACGGGAAGGGGTAAAAGGGTGGTTTTGGGCGCCGTTCCCGGGTCCGTTATGTGTCCTGTCCGTTGCTGGCAGGATTTTGATAGGCTCCACCCGCAGGGTGATGGGCCTTTGTTACGTCATGAGGACGGGTCTTTTCTGTCTAAATACCAGTTTGTAGCGGTTTTTCGGCAGTCTTTGGAGGCCATTGGCGTGGATTCTTCCAGGTTCGCCTCGCATTCTTTTCGGATCGGGGCCGCTACGGAGGCGGCGCGGAGTGGTTTCACTCCTGCGGTGGTACAGAGGATAGGACGGTGGGAGTCTGGTCGTTATCGGAGTTACGTGAGGCCCTGAGAGGCTGGTGACTGTCGATCATTGTACTTGTTGTCAGCGCGTGCCTAAGTTGCTTATGTTTTTCAGGTTCATCTTCGCTGTTGGTGTGGATTGTCAGCCACTCTTACGTGTACTGGGGCGCAAAGCGAGCAGATGTCCAATGGGATGGAAGACAGCTCGGCTTTTCCAGGGACGTGGCCGTCATCAGGTGGTTGGGGTTTCGGGGCTTAGGTTGGGATAGAGTCCTGGAGGAGGTACACAACGGTGTGCGGCTGGACAGGCCTCCCGACATTTTGGTTTTACACGTTGGGGGAAACGACTTGGGAGTTCGTCCTTGTTGTGAGTTGATCCGGAACATTAAACATGACTTGCTACGGCTATGGGTTTCTTTTCGCGACATGTCTATCGTGTGGTCGGAGATTGTTCCACGGAAATCCTGGAGGCATGCTAGGTCAGTGGACAAGATTAATAAGGCCCGCATCAAGGTGAATCGGGCCGTGTCTGGTTTTGGTCCGTCAGGATACGGATTCTCCACTTGGTATATGTATTGGTTGCGGGTCTGGTGATTTGGGGGGAATCTTGGTAACGGTGGGCCAGATTCCTAAGTTGGAAGTGGACAAGGGTAACCCTTCGGGGTATTTTGGTGCTCTTGAGCCTGTGGGGTAACGGCTGAGAGTAATCTATGGTTGGTCTCTTGTCCACTTGTTTATACTATGGTTAACACCAGACTTTTAGCTTCAAGGACCCCTTCCTGGATCATGTTACAGTTAAATGTTTGTCTGTTTATAATAAAGGCCGCTGTGGCCAATTATATCCAATGTGAGACTCATGTCATTATTCGGATGATGGGAAGGAAAGGGGTCGGAGACCCTTGGGGAGACACTTATTCACGGTGGTCGACAATACCAATGTCAAGACCAGGCTGGAGCGAGCCGCCCCACCCCCTCCCCCGGGCGGCGTACGTGAAAGCCGACATGACAGGGGGTTTGGAGCAGGGAAAAAGGGGGCAGGGAGTTTCACTCTTAGGGGAGGGTTAATGCTGGCCTGGAGAGGGTATGGGGTGAGAGGGGGGGAGGAGCCGGTCACTTCCCGCTCTGAGGACCTGTGAGCAGTCCCGCCCACCCGCCCTTTATATTTGTGTATTCGATAATTTTTGTTGGTTCTTGTTTTCGGGTCATAGTGGCTGTAGGCGGGGGGAGGGGCCCTTGGAGTTGGTGCTAAATTGGCCGTCGGGATACGGATTCTCCAGTTGGTATATGTTTTGGTTGCGAGTCTGGTGATTTGGGGGGAATCTTGGTAACGGTGGGCCAGATTCTAAAGTTGGAAGTGTACAAGGGTAACCCTTCGGGGTATTTTGGTGCGTGAGACTCATGTCATTATTCGGATGATGGGAAGGAAAGGCAGGGCCGCCATCAGGGCATGACAGCCGTGACTGGCGAAATGGGGCCCGGTGAGCAGAGGGGGCCCGCATCGGGCCCCGTCTCATCTGGTCACCGGGCCCCCCCTGCAGGCGCTGCGGGCGGCACACTATTGACGTACGGGCCCGCGCCCGCACGTCAATAGTTAACAGCCGCCAGCCAGTCTGAGGCTGGCAGCTGAATAGGGCCCCGGCCGCAGTGCGCACTCGCCGGCGTCGCCGGCGTCTGACGTCATTGTCAGCCGCCGGGCCCGGCAAGTGCATCTGTGTGGAGCCAGGGGGGATCTTCGCCCGGCGCTGGAGCATGGCCAGGTAAGAAGTCGTGTTTTTTTTTTTTTCTGAGAGCGGCATCCAGGGGGGCCCGGGGGGCAGAATGCTGGACACAGTGGGGCAGAAATGCTGGACACAGTGGGGCAGAAATGCTGGACACAGTGGGGCAGAAATGCTGGACACAGTGGGGCAGAATGGTGGACACACAGGGGCAGAAATGCTGGACACAGTGGGACAGAATGGTGGACACAGTGGGGCAGAAATACTGGACACAGTGGGGCAGAAATGCTGGACACAGTGGGGGCAGAAATGCTGGACACAGTGAGGCAGAAATGCTGGACACACAGTGGGGCAGAAATGCTGGACACAGTGGGGCAGAAATGCTGGACACAGTGGGGCAGAATGGTGGACACACAGGGGCAGAAATGCTGGACAGAGTGGGAGAGAATGGTGGACACAGTGGGGCAGAAATACTGGACACAGTGGGGCAGAAATGCTGGACACAGTGGGGGCAGAAATGCTGGACACAGTGAGGCAGAAATGCTGGACACACAGTGGGGCAGAAATGCTGGACACAGTGGGGCAGAAATACTGGACACAGTGGGGCAGAAATGCTGGACACAGTGGGGCAGAAATACTGGACACAGTGGGGCAGAAATGCTGGACACAGTGGGGGCAGAAATGCTGGACACAGTGGGGCAGAAATGCTGGACACAGTGGGGGCAGAAATGCTGGACACAGTGGGGCAGAAATACTGGACACAGTGGGGCAGAAATGCTGGACACAGTGGGGGCAGAAATGCTGGACACAGTGGGGCAGAAATGCTGGACACACAGGGGCAGAAATGCTGGACACACAGGGGCAGAAATGCTGGACACAGTGGGGCAGAATGCTGGACACAGTGGGGCAGAGATGCTGGACACAGTGGGGCAGAGATGCTGGACACAGTGGGGCAGAAATGCTGGACACAGTGGGGCAGAATGCTGGACACAGTGGGGCAGAAATGCTGGACACACAGGGGCAGAAATGCTGGACACAGTGGGGCAGAATGCTGGACACAGTGGGGCAGAATGCTGGACACAGTGGGGCAGAATGCTGGACACAGTGGGGCAGAAATGCTGGACACAGTGGGGCAGAAATGCTGGACACAGTGGGGCAGAAATGCTGGACACAGTGGGGCAGAATGCTGGACACAGTGGGGCAGAAATGCTGGACACACAGGGGCAGAAATGCTGGACACAGTGGGGCAGAATGCTGGACACACAGGGGCAGAAATGCTGGACACAGTGGGGCAGAAATGCTGGACACAGTGGGGCAGAAATGCTGGACACAGTGGGGCAGAAATGCTGGACACAGTGGGGCAGAAATGCTGGACACAGTGGGGCAGAATGCTGGACACAGTGGGGCAGAATGCTGGACACAGTGGGGCAGAATGTTGGAGACAGTGGGGCAGAATGTTGGAGACAGTGGGGCAGAATGCTGGAGACAGTGGGGCAGAATGCTGGAGACAGTGACAGGGGCAAAATGCTGGAGACAGTGACAGGGGCAGAAATGCTGGACACAGTGGGGCAGAATGCTGGACACAGTGACAGGGGCAGAATGCTGGACACAGTGACAGGGGCAGAATGCTGGACACAGGGGCAGACTGTGAGACCCAGGGGCAGTATGCTGGACATTGGGGCAGAATGCGAGACACGGGGCAGAATGGAGATACGGGGCATGATTGGAGACACGGGGCAGGATGAAAGACATGGGGGCATGACTGGAGACAGATGGGGCAGGATTGGAGACAGATGGGGCAGAATGGAGACACAGGGGGCATGATTGGAGACAAGTGTCAGGATTGCAGACATGGGGGCATGGTTGGAGACATAGGGGGCAGAATGGAGACATGGGGCATGATTGGAGACACTGGGGGCAGAATTGGAGACAGAGCGTGCAGGATCATGGGGCAGGATGGATATGATGGAGACAGATGGGACCGGATGGAGAGATCACATGGGGCGATCATATGGGGCAGGATGGGGAGATCATATGGGGCAGAATGGATACTCATGAGGGCAGGATGCGAGAACATCTGGCTGACGCCAGGAATGAGACACACAGGGCCAGGATGGGGGATATTATTAATACCATAGGGGCTAATTTAGGGATATTATTACTGCAGTGATGTATTTATTTTATTTTTTGAGTATACTGTTTTAAATGGGGGGCGGTCCTGTTACTGTATAGAGTGATACTATGTCGCCTTCTTCATGTGGTGTAATGTAGAAGTTGTGAAAAATTAAGTAATGTGTTCTGCAAGCGGAGCTCGAGATAACTGTGTTATTTCCTGCAGAGAGAAGTCCTGGCTGGATGAAATGATGGCGGTCTGTGCTGGATGAAAGATGAAGGACTTCACCTAGAGACGTCACTGGTGAGTCAGTGTGTTACCTATACACTGACACTGTATACTGTATACAGAGCTCCTGTGTATAATTTCACTAGTGATCACTATATTATCTGTACACAGACACTGCTTACTAATTACAGATCTCCTGTGTATAATGGCACTTATGGTGATAGTATGGTGCTTTTTTTTAAATTACTGATCAGAATTGTAGTATTCAGTCACTATGTGGTGGTAATATGTGGTCTGGACATGGTGTTGTGGTATTTGTTCCTTGTATGTGATATTATTCGATCACTGTGGTGGTAATATGTCATCTGGTTCACAGACCGACCAGAAGAAGAATCAAATTTCACCTGTCAGAAGTGTAGACTAGTGGCCCTTTTAGAAGAAAAGGTGCGGGGTCTGGAAGAAAGAATAGCAACTTTGAAACTCATCAAAGAGAATGAAGACTTTCTAGACAGAACAGAAGCATCTCTACTGGTCACAGAAGGTGAAAAAAGTGTCAGAGAACCTCCAAAAGAAGATGAGTGGAAGCATGTGACCAAAAGAAGCAAGAAGACCATGGAGAAATCAACAACCACACAACTGAAGAACCGATATCAAATCTTTGTAGAGGATGAAGATGGCACACCTAAGGATGAAGCAATACCAGCAAGCAAAAAAGAAAAGGGCACACAGCAACAAGTGACAGCAAAAAGTACAGCCAAGAAGCAACGAAGAGTGGTGGTGGTGGGAGACTCACTACTGAGAGGTACAGAAGCAGCCATCTGCAGACCGGACATAACTGCAAGAGAAGTATGCTGCCTTCCAGGTGCGATGATCAAGGATGTGACCGATAGGATACCAAAGCTCTTCAGCTCCAAGGACGTCCACCCATTTCTTCTGATACATGTTGGCACCAATGACACGGCAAGGAAGGACCTACCGACAATCTGCAAAGACTTTGAAGAGTTGGGGAAGAAAGTAAAGGAACTGGATGCACAGGTAGTTTTTTCTTCTATCCTTCCAGTAGACGGGCATGGCACCAGGAGATGGAACAGGATCCTTGATGCAAACAACTGGCTAAGACGATGGTGCAGACAACAAGGATTCGGATTCCTGGACCACGGTGTGAATTACTGGTACGATGGACTCCTCGCCAGAGATGGACTACACCTCAACAAACCTGGGAAACACACATTTGCCAGAAGACTCGCTACACTCATCAGGAGGGCGTTAAACTAGAAGAAGAGGGGACGGGAAGAAAAACATTAGACTTGAACAAAGAAGACCCAGGAAAACATACTCAGATGGGAGGTAAGAACATTTCTAAAGCAATCCACAGCGAGGAGATTGGAACAAAACAAAATCCTCTAAACTGCATGCTCGCAAACGCCAGAAGCCTGGCAAACAAGATGGAAGAACTAGAAGCAGAAATATCTACAGGTAACTTTGACATAGTGGGAATAACCGAGACATGGTTAGATGAAAGCTATGACTGGGCAGTTAACTTACAGGGTTACAGTCTGTTTAGAAAGGATCGTAAAAATCGGAGAGGAGGAGGGGTTTGTCTCTATGTAAAGTCTTGTCTAAAGTCCACTTTAAGGGAGGATATTAGCGAAGGAAATGAGGATGTCGAGTCCATATGGGTCGAAATTCATGGAGGGAAAAATGGTAACAAAATTCTCATTGGGGTCTGTTACAAACCCCCAAATATAACAGAAACCATGGAGAGTCTACTTCTAAAGCAGATAGATGAAGCTGCAACCCATAATGAGGTCCTGGTTATGGGGGACTTTAACTACCCGGATATTAACTGGGAAAGTGAAACCTGTGAAACCCATAAAGGCAACAGGTTTCTGCTAATAACCAAGAAAAATTATCTTTCACAATTGGTGCAGAATCCAACCAGAGGAGCAGCACTTTTAGACCTAATACTATCTAATAGACCTGACAGAATAACAAATCTGCAGGTGGTTGGGCATCTAGGAAATAGCGACCACAATATTGTACAGTTTCACCTGTCTTTCACTAGGGGGACTTGTCAGGGAGTCACAAAAACACTGAACTTTAGGAAGGCAAAGTTTGACCAGCTTAGAGATGCCCTTAATCTGGTAGACTGGGACAATATCCTCAGAAATAAGAATACAGATAATAAATGGGAAATGTTTAAGAACATCCTAAATAGGCAGTGTAAGCGGTTTATACCTTGTGGGAATAAAAGGACTAGAAATAGGAAAAACCCAATGTGGCTAAACAAAGAAGTAAGACAGGCAATTAACAGTAAAAAGAAAGCATTTGCACTACTAAAGCAGGATGGCACCATTGAAGCTTTAAAAAACTATAGGGAGAAAAATACTTTATCTAAAAAACTAATTAAAGCTGCCAAAAAGGAAACAGAGAAGCACATTGCTAAGGAGAGTAAAACTAATCCCAAACTGTTCTTCAACTATATCAATAGTAAAAGAATAAAAACTGAAAATGTAGGCCCCTTAAAAAATAGTGAGGAAAGAATGGTTGTAGATGACGAGGAAAAAGCTAACATATTAAACACCTTCTTCTCCACGGTATTCACGGTGGAAAATGAAATGCTAGGTGAAATCCCAAGAAACAATGAAAACCCTATATTAAGGGTCACCAATCTAACTCAAGAAGAGGTGCGAAATCGGCTAAATAAGATTAAAATAGATAAATCTCCGGGTCCGGATGGCATACACCCACGAGTACTAAGAGAACTAAGTAATGTAATAGATAAACCATTATTTCTTATTTTTAGGGACTCTATAGCGACAGGATCTGTTCCGCAGGACTGGCGCATAGCAAATGTGGTGCCAATATTCAAAAAGGGCTCTAAAAGTGAACCTGGAAATTATAGGCCAGTAAGTCTAACCTCTATTGTTGGTAAAATATTTGAAGGGTTTCTGAGGGATGTTATTCTGGATTATCTCAATGAGAATAACTGTTTAACTCCATATCAGCATGGGTTTATGAGAAATCGCTCCTGTCAAACCAATCTAATCAGTTTTTATGAAGAGGTAAGCTATAGGCTGGACCACGGTGAGTCATTGGACGTGGTATATCTCGATTTTTCCAAAGCGTTTGACACCGTGCCGCACAAGAGGTTGGTACACAAAATGAGAATGCTTGGTCTTGGGGAAAATGTGTGTAAATGGGTTAGTAACTGGCTTAGTGATAGAAAGCAGAGGGTGGTTATAAATGGTATAGTCTCTAACTGGGTCGCTGTGACCAGTGGGGTACCGCAGGGGTCGGTATTGGGACCTGTTCTCTTCAGCATATTCATTAATGATCTGGTAGAAGGTTTACACAGTAAAATATCGATATTTGCAGATGATACAAAACTATGTAAAGCAGTTAATACAAGAGAAGATAGTATTCTGCTACAGATGGATCTGGATAAGTTGGAAACTTGGGCTGAAAGGTGGCAGATGAGGTTTAACAATGATAAATGTAAGGTTATACACATGGGAAGAAGGAATCAATATCACCATTACACACTGAACGGGAAACCACTGGGTAAATCTGACAGGGAGAAGGACTTGGGGATCCTAGTTAATGATAAACTTACCTGGAGCAGCCAGTGCCAGGCAGCAGCTGCCAAGGCAAACAGGATCATGGGGTGCATTAAAAGAGGTCTGGATACACATGATGAGAGCATTATACTGCCTCTGTACAAATCCCTAGTTAGACCGCACATGGAGTACTGTGTCCAGTTTTGGGCACCGGTGCTCATGAAGGATATAATGGAACTAGAGAGAGTACAAAGGAGGGCAACAAAATTAATAAAGGGGATGGGAGAACTACCATACCCAGATAGATTAGCGAAATTAGGATTATTTAGTCTAGAAAAAAGACGACTGAGGGGCGATCTAATAACCATGTATAAGTATATAAGGGGACAATACAAATATCTCGCTGAGGATCTGTTTATACCAAGGAAGGTGATGGGCACAAGGGGGCATTCTTTGCGTCTGGAGGAGAGAAGGTTTTTCCACCAACATAGAAGAGGATTCTTTACTGTTAGGGCAGTGAGAATCTGGAATTGCTTGCCTGAGGAGGTGGTGATGGCGAACTCAGTCGAGGGGTTCAAGAGAGGCCTGGATGTCTTCCTGGAGCAGAACAATATTGTATCATACAATTATTAGGTTCTGTAGAAGGACGTAGATCTGGGGATTTATTATGATGGAATATAGGCTGAACTGGATGGACAAATGTCTTTTTTCGGCCTTACTAACTATGTTACTATGTTACTATGGTCATGGTGTTGTGGTATTTGTTCCTTCCTTCCTTTTAAAAATTGAAAAATAAATAAAAATACACCTAAATTGTATTGCATATTTTAACAAATATTTAATAGGTTACAGCAGAGTAGGGCCCGGCCAAAAGTGTCTACCTTGTTATGGTGGCGGCTTAAAAAATATTTTGGCCAAAACAAAAGCTGCCGGCTATATGTGTGATCTGGTGATGGGAACTGTCAATGTGTGATAGGTGAGAAGTGGAGTTTTTCCAAGAGAGAGCGGTGGGACTGTGGACAGTTCGAGGTGTGGAGCCTGGAGGCGGGGCTGGGGTGGAGCCTGGAGGTGGGGCTGGGGTGGAGCCTGGGCGGAGTCTCAAGGGGGCCCCGAAAATTTTGCCAGTATGGGGCCCCGAAATTTCTAGTGGCAGCCCTGAGGAAAGGGGTCGGAGACACTTATTCACGGTGGTAGACAATACCAATGTCATGCAAGCTGTTATAAAAGCCAGAGGCGGTGCAACATAATACTAGTCATGTGTTGGAGTGTTTGTTTGTTTGTTTGTTTATTTTTCACGATTCCATATTTTTTTCCTCAGAATTGAGTGATTCCATAATTTTTTCCCTTTTTTGTGCCATGTCTGTGATCTGCTTTTTTTCTACAAAATTAAACAACTGAATGAACATCCTCCAAGGCCGGTGATTCCATAATTTGTGCCAGGGGTTGTATAAGGAGCTAATATTGATGCAAAGATCTTTTAAGGCATTTTTGGGGACATTTTTTCCTTTTTTTACTTGTATGTATTAGGGTTAAAAATAATTTTTGCAATTGGTTTTCATTATACATTTTGCACCATTTTCCTTTGATTGTTTCCTAGCACTGCCTCTGCAGAATGAGCTAACTGAGTATCTTTCAGGGAGCTCATTCTGACACCTAATGGGAGAGTTTCTAACATTTGTATCCCTCTTCCTGAGCTCCTCTCAGCCGGTTTATGAGCACCAACCACATCAAAGTTTCATGAGCAGGGAAATGAAGAGCCTGTAAAAGCCAAACGGTGCAAAATTGTTAATGACACCAAATTGCAAAAATTAATTTTAGTCCAAAATACATGCATTTAGTGGAAAAAAAAAGACAACCCCTTTTTAATCACATGAGGCAAATTGGCGCTGTCATTGTATCTTTACCGTCCATTGTAAGCCGCCATGTGCAGAGGGTGAAGCGATCACAACACGGTAATCACGTTTCACATTAGGGGGATGCAATAATTGACTTTTATTGTTATTAAAGAGAACCGAGCGCCAGATATAGAAACAGGGAGAATCACCCGCCCATCCCCCGCCTGCTCCGAGAATTCATTTCCGAATATAGCTCCATTTCGAATCCCTGGAAGAGGCCGCTCACAACCTTTGTTCTCCAAAGAGACGTTTTCCTTTTATCAGTGCTCTTATTAAAGCAAATCTTAGAGCGCTCCACAAGCGGCCGGACTGAACACTGGGGAGGAACGATGTTACAGGCGGAGGCTCGGGACGTGTCAGATGGATTGAATCGATTAAGATAAAGGAGCAATCTTTAAATTGAATCATGGCGGCTGCGCTTTTTATTGTTGGACTGTGCAGGATTTCTACCTAAGAGAACAAACCTGAAAATCTGCAACAATAAAATGTTCCATTTAAAGCGCTTATCAATAAATTCCTCACCGTGATCAAGATTTCTGCTTGCTGTCGGTGAATAAGACGCAGAACTATCCCTGCGCTGAGTGAATACAATTTTGTCAGAAAGCTAAACACATCAGCAACAGCGCAAAAATCCTACAGATGGTTTGTTACGATGTATCAACTTCTCAGCAAAGATGAGGACTGGAACCTTTGGATATAAACTACATTGTTGGGTTTTTCACTGACAGCAAGCAATGATCTTAAAAGGAGTATTCCCATCTCCAACATCCTATCCCAAGATGTACTGGGTGTAATAATAATATTAGCAAATACCTCCAATTAGAAATGTAGTACAGTTTTTCTGATTAGCTATGTCTTTTTCCTCAGGTGCAGGCATTTCAGGACTTTAGGTATCCATGGTTGCGACAACTGATATAGTGACAGTTAACTAGTTGCTAGTGGTCATAACCCTGGATACCTAAGGTCCTGCAATGCCTGCACATGAGGAAAAAGACATAGCTAATCAGAAAGACTATATTATATTTTTAATTAGAGGCATTTGCTAATATTGTTATTATTACCCCAACTACATATTGGCATAGGATCTTGGGGATGGGAATACTCCTTTTAAAGTGGTGAGAAACTGAAACGCAAAATATATTTAAAAAAAAATTGAAGAACCTTAAGTTCTACAGCGACTGAACATTATTATAGCAAATATTAGTTTCTAAACATTTTCAATCTTTCAGCTCGCAATCAGTGCATGAGAACCCTTTTTTTTACTCTCTATGGGTTTGTGCCACGATTTTCCTCGTGTTTTCTACCACCAGCAAAGTAAATGAGATTTCTTTTTTTTTTCCCTTGTAGATTTGAACCTTCAAAGTGTTTTTTTTTAATCTGCTGATAAATCTGCTACAAATACTACATTTTCATACACAATTGCCTACCCTGGTCTTGTTCAGAGAGTTATGATCTTGTTACAATGTATCTCAAAACTGGATAAATATTTACATTTTACAGCAAACTTCAGGTCTTCTACATATTCAGGTTCTCAACTTGCAGTCAGTGCATGGCACCCATCTTTAGATGCTAAGGCTAAAATGTCTCCCTAATCTGATCTTAAGGTACCGTCACACTAAACGATATCGCTAGCGATCCGTGACGTTGCAGCGTCCTCGCTAGCGATATCGTTTAGTTTGACAGGCAGCAGCGATCAGAATCCTGCTGTGATGTCGTTGGTCGGGGCTAGAGGGCCAGACCTTTCTTTGGTCGCTGGCTCTCCCGCTGACATCGCTGAATCGGCGTGTGTGACACCGATTCAGCGATGTCTTCGCTGGTAACCAGGGTAAACATCGGGTTACTAAGCGCAGGGCCGCGCTTAGTAACCCGATGTTTACCCTGAATACCATCCTAAAAGTAAAAAAAACAAACGCTACATACTTACCTACCGCTGTCTGTCCCCGGCGCTGTGCTTCTCTGCACTCCTCCTGCACTGACTGTGAGCACAGCGGCCAGAAAGCAGACGTCACCGCTCTGCTTTCCGGCTGCCCGGCGCTCACAGCCAGAGCAGAGAAGCACAGCGCCGGGGACAGACAGCGGTAGGTAAGTATGTAGCGTTTTTTTTACTTTTAGGATGGTAACCAGGGTAAACATCGGGTTACTAAGCGCGGCCCTGCGCTTAGTAACCCGATGTTTACCCTGGTTACCGGCATCGTTGGTCGCTGGAGAGCGGTCTGTGTGACAGCTCTCCAGCGACCAAACAGCGACGCTGCAGTGATCCGGATCGTTGTCTGGATCGCTGCAGCGTCGTTTAGTGTGAAGGTACCTTTACTCACAAAGGTGAAGATGTTTTACATTGTAGGTAGAAGTTCCAATTATTGACACCTATACAATCAAGCTAAAATATGCAGATAAGAATGATTCTATTCACTGACAGAAAGCCGAGATATTACAATTGGGGAGGAAGTAAAATGCAAAGCAGGTTATAAAGTTTGGAAATCTTTTTAATTGATCAATCTCCCTATAATAAAACTACTCTACTGTCCCTGCCTGCTCTACGTAATCAATGCTTCCAAGCCATAATGATGGGAAGTTTTGACATGGGGACATTGGACACTGTAAAGAAATACAACTTTTCTATATATAATATGTAAAGAATATTGAAGACATAATTCCAAGTCAATCATCTGTATACTATTCGGCATGGAATTATACAAAATCCTTCAGCACATGCTGTGGTAACATGACACATGGCCAGCTTCAATCAACAAAGGATTAACACCCACAATAGCAGCTGGCATGCAACCTTCTACAAGAAGACCCCCCAGTGGATCCAAGCTATGTGGGCCGAGTCATTTTGTGAAGCCAGCTAGAAATTCATAAAGGAGATATGGAAATACGATACATCCTAGCTGTACATCGTGCATATTTCTGAGATCCCCAGACCAGGGCAAGCGCCAGCCTAGGTCTCGAGTCATTCTAACACGCACGGGAAGAGAGATAGGGTACCGTCACACTATACCATTTCGATCGCTACGACGGCACGATTCGTGACGTTCCAGCGATATCGTTACGATATCGCTGTGTCTGACACGCAGCAGCGATCAGGGATCCTGCTGAGAATCGTACGTCGTAGCAGATCGTTTAGAACTTTCTTTCATCGCTGGATCTCCCGCTGTCATCGCTAGATCGGTGTGTGTGACACCGATCTAGCGATCTAGCGATGCGATCCAGCGATGCGTTCGCTTGTAACCAGGGTAAACATCGGGTAACTAAGCGCAGGACCGCGCTTATTAACCCGATGTTTACCCTGGTTACAAGCGTAAAACTAAAAAAAAAAAAACAGCACATACTTACATTCTGGTGTCCGTCAGGTCCCTTGCCGTCTGCTTCCCACACTGCCGGCCGTAAAGTGAAAGCAGAGCACAGCGGCTGTGCTTTCACTTTCACTTTACGGCCGGCAGTCACAGTGCGGGAAGCAGACGGCAAGGGACCTGACGGACACCAGAATGTAAGTATGTGCTGTTTGTTTTTTTTTAGTTTTACGCTTGTAACCAGGGTAAACATCGGGTTACTAAGCGCGGTCCTGGGCTTAGTTACCCGATGTTTACCCTGGTTACCCAGGGACCTCGGCATCGTTGGTCGCTGGAGAGCTGTCTGTGTGACAGCTCCCCAGCGACCACACTACGATTTACCTACGATCACGGCCAGGTCATATCGCTGGTCGTGATCGTAGGTAAATCGTATAGTGTGACGGTACCCATACATAGAACAGGCACTAGTAGCTAGGTAGCAAAATTGTGTTTAGTCTCTAATAGTAGCAGAGACTCGGTCGGATCCAGAAAGGAGCTATGATTCTTCATAGCTTTTGAGAGATTTATCTACAAACCTCCAGGGGAGATTTAGGTTCAGCCCAGAGGGCAGTGACCCAGATGGTTAAATGCTTGTGTGCAGCATTTCCTATTGCTTTATCTTTGGGAAGTCACGAGGACATCGTGTGAGGACAAGTCACACAAAGAGGGGACCACAAGCCCCCATGTGGCAGCCCCTCCCCCGCAAGCCAGGCCTTTCATCTTGTTCTATTTATACCCTTTCTTGTCCTTCCACTATTGTATTTGCATATCTGATCATTTTATGTGTATAACCATTGTGTATATAGTGTATTGTCCAGTATGCCGTAAGTCGATTAAATATATAATTTAATCTTGGGCTGGTGTTTTATCTCGATCCATGAATCCACACATCCGTTTCTCAGCCTAATCTCACATGCTACTGGGGGCTGGCTCCTGCATTGATGTAATGGGCCAGGCATATATTGAACGAGGAACTGATGGCAGTCCTACCAGCCTGATGAGGTTCTGTTTCACTGGTGCTAGTGAGAGGCCTCTCAGCCTGTCAGGGTTGTGGGTGAGTGTGGTGCCACCTCAGTGACTGTGTGGGTCACATCCTCTCAGGGGCGGATTATCAGAGGGTCAATATGGGCGGTAGCCCAGGGCCCAGTGGTCTGGGGGGGCCCTGGGCTACCGCACAGATTGACCCTCCACTAATTGTCTGAATGCCCGCCGGCATTTGTGTGCCCCCGGACCAGGTGGGCAGAGAGAGGGGGCCCACATTGGTTGGGAGGTGCGTGTATCAGCCGGTCAGCTGAGAGCTCCGAGTCCCTGCACAAGGCCTGCACAGCAGCACACCACATAATGGCTGCTCTGTGCACAGGACCTGTGATGAGGTCACAGGATGGGAGGAGTCAGGGGTCACATGATCGGGAGGAGGCCCTCCGTGTACAGGACTTTGCTGGTTGCCATGGCGCCGGAGGAAGGTAAGGCAGCGTATGTGTGAGGTCAGGAGGTGTTTACAGGGTGGATGTAGCAGAGCCGTGTGTGTACGAGGTGTATGGATCAGAGCAGCGTGTGAAAGGTCTATGGAGCGGAGTCGTGTGTACGATGTGTACGGAGCCGTGTGCATGAGGTGTACGGAGCGCAGCCGCGTGTGTACGAGGTGTACGGAGCAGAGCAGCGTGTGTATGAGGTGTACGGAGCAGAGTCGTGTGTACAAGGTGTACGGAGCACAGCCGCGTGTGTACGAGGTGTACGGAGCACAGCCGTGTGTGTATGAGGTGTACGGAGCGGACCCGTGTATGAGGTGTATGGAGCAGAGCCGTGTGTGTATGAGGTGTATGGAGCAGAGCCGTGTATGAGGTGTATGGAGCAGAGCCGTGTGTGTATGAGGTGTATGGAGCAGAGCCGTGTATGAGGTGTATGGAGCAGAGCCGTGTGTGTATGAGGTGTATGGAGCAGAGCCGTGTATGAGGTGTATGGAGCGGAGCTGAATGTGTACGGAGCGGAGCCGTGTGTGTATGAGATGTATGGAGTGGAGCCGTGTGTACGGAGCGGAGCCGTGTATGCAAAGTTTACGGAGCGCAGCCGCGTGTGTAGGAGTAGCTATGTGTGGCCATTATCATGTGCGGCCAATATACAGTAAGGAGCATCATGTGTGGCCATTATACAGTATTATTGAGCATCATGTGCGGTCATTATACAGTATGGAGAATCATGTGCGGTCATTATACAGTATGGAGTATCATGTGTGGCCATTATACAGTATGGAGTATCATGTGTGGTCATTATACAGTATGGAGCATCATGTGTGGCCATTATACAGTATGGAGCATCATGTGTGGCCATTATACAGTATGGAGCATCATGTGCGGTCATTATACAGTATGGAGCATCATGTGTGGCCATTATACAGTATGGAGCATCATGTGTGGCCATTATACAGTATGGAGCATCATGTGCGGTCATTATACAGTATGGAGCATCATGTGCGGTCATTATACACTATGGAGCATCATGTGCGGTCATTATACAGTATGGAGCACCATGTGCGGTCATTATACAGTATGGAGCATCATGTGCGGCTATTATACAGTATGGAACATCATGTGTGGTCATTATAAAGTATGGAGCATCATGTGTGGCCATTATACAGTATAGAGCATCATGTGCGGTCATTATACAGTATGGAGCATCATGTGTGGCCATTATACAGTATGGAGCATCATGTGTGGCCATTATACAGTATTGAGCATCATGTGCGGTCATTATACAGTATGGAGCATCATGTGCGGTCACTATACAGTATGGAGCATCATGTGTGGCCATTATACAGTATTGAGCATCATGTGGGGTCATTATACAGTATTGAGCATCATGTGGGGCCATTATACAGTATTGAGCATCATGTGGGGTCATTATACAGTATTGAGCATCATGTGCGGTCATTATACAGTATGGAGCATCATGTGCGGTCACTATACAGTATGGAGCATCATGTGTGGCCATTATACAGTATTGAGCATCATGTGGGGTCATTATACAGTATTGAGCATCATGTGGGGCCATTATACAGTATTGAGCATCATGTGGGGTCATTATACAGTATTGAGCATCATGTGGGGCCATTATACAGTATTGAGCATCATGTGGGGTCATTATACAGTATGGAGCATCATGTGCGGTCATTATACACTATGGAGCATCATGTGCGGTCATTATACAGTATGGAGCACCATGTGCGGTCATTATACAGTATGGAGCATCATGTGCGGCTATTATACAGTATGGAACATCATGTGTGGTCATTATAAAGTATGGAGCATCATGTGTGGCCATTATACAGTATAGAGCATCATGTGCGGTCAATATACAGTATGGAGCATCATGTGTGGCCATTATACAGTATGGAGCATCATGTGTGGCCATTATACAGTATTGAGCATCATGTGCGGTCATTATACAGTATGGAGCATCATGTGCGGTCACTATACAGTATGGAGCATCATGTGTGGCCATTATACAGTATTGAGCATCATGTGGGGTCATTATACAGTATTGAGCATCATGTGGGGCCATTATACAGTATTGAGCATCATGTGGGGTCATTATACAGTATTGAGCATCATGTGGGGCCATTATACAGTATTGAGCATCATGTGGGGTCATTATACAGTATTGAGCATCATGTGGGGCACTTATACAGTATTGAGCATCACGTGGGGTCATTATACAGTATTGAGCATCATGTGTGGCCATTATACAGTATGGAGCATCATGTGTGGCCATTATACAGTATGGAGCATCATGTGTGGCCATTATACAGTATGGAGCATCATGTGGGGCCATTATACAGTATGGAGCATCATGTGTGGCCATTATACAGTATTGAACATCATGTGTGGCCATTATACAGTATTGAGCATCATGTGGTCATGTGGGGTCGTTATACAGTATGGAGCACTGTGTGGCCATTATACAGTATCGAGCACTTTGTGGCCATATTTTTTTTTTATAATTATTCTTTATGAACAGTGTGATCAGCAGTGCTAAATGGGTGTGGTTGAGACATGGATATGGGTGTGACTAGTGAATGGGTGTGGTCAGAGGTGTGTCCTAAAATTTGCTGCGGCGCGCAATGCGCGCCGCAAACTTTGTCCCTCTTTCCCAACTTCAAAAGTTGGGAGGTATGGTAATATGTGGTCTGGAAATGGTGCGGTGGTATTTGTCCCTTGTATGTGCTATTATTCGATCACTGTGGTTGTAATTTGTGGTCTGGTCATGGTGCGGTGGTATTTGTTCCTTGTATGTGATATTATTGGTCAAGATATACCGAAATTGTATTGCAGATTTTAACAAATATTTCCTAGGTTACAGTAGAGTAGGGCCCGGCCCTTTTTCTGGAATAATCTGGTTCGGGTATATCATGACCCCCGTCACGTGACCCCCGTCACATGACCCCCGTCACATGACCGGGGGGGCCCACAGTGTGTGAACAGCCCGGGGCCCTGGCTACCCTTAATCCACCCCTGCATCCTCTCACTCCCCATATCTCCCTGGGCCCAAATGGATGGGGGTCTGTATAAAACTGTGCTAAGTTGACTTTATGTGTTCCTAGGGGGTGCGGAACGTCACGTTGGTGCAAGTGGGGAGACCTTCCCCCGTGATCCCACTGACGTAATATTGACATCAGGTAGGGTGGCGAGGTGTGGATCCTTCACGTTTCTGCACATAAGATCCTTAGCTACACTATATTTTTATAAGTACAATTTACTGCTAACCTAGACAGGAACCATACATCCTGAGCCTCTAGGTTCTTGAACAGAACTGAATGACAAGTAGGTGACAGGAAGTGTTGTTATGGGGACATTGTATAATAAAAAAAACCTGCAAGTTTTCTAATGAACACATCAATTTTGTGAGGTCCTTACTCTTCTATGTCCCTTGCAAGGGCAATTTACTATCAACCTATACATGACCTGTGCATCCTGAGCTTCCAGGTTCATGAATAAAATGCAATGACTGCAGGAGAGACACACATAAAAAAAGGTAAGAGGAAATAATAAGGTATTTAACATTGGCGCTTCCTGTGTCTTCAGGACATTGCCAAGATGTGTGATCACCCATAGGAAAACTGATATGGCTTTCATTATAGACTAACTCCAAGCTGCGTACACTGAATACAATGCGGACATTTATGCTTCAGGGTTTTTTCCTAATTTCAGGGGGTAAATGCTATTTACTATGACTATAATGCAATTTCTCAACATTAAATCGAGAGCTTCATATCAATACACTACAAATTTATAGGGAAATTATATAATCTGATTCATTAATCCCATAAATTGGAACAATAAAAGTATCAGTGCGGCGCTTCGTATTTCATGAGCGAGAAATGAACCGTCACGTAACAGGTTTTATTATTTACTAGAATTCCTAGTTGGGTCTTTGCCTTATAACTGTATACACATATGGGATCCATCCATTATACTAATGTTACAATATTTTCCAAAGCATGAGGAACGTGGAATTATGCAAATCACTACTAACGAGCGAAGCAATGGGAAACCCAAAGCATAATTACATCAGCTTCTTAAACATTGATTAAATTATCAAGAATTCTCATTAAGCCTCTTTGGTACTTTCCCAACTTGATGAAGAAGACGGTCAAATTTCAGGATCGGCGTTACATTACATTATTACTACTAATATTGCCTCAATTAAAATAATGTAACAATATTCAAGGTGAAGACAATTGTGCCAAACACATGAAAGAAACGAATATTGTGATTAAAGAAATGAGAAAAATGGAGGAAAAAGTGAATAACTACAATCATATTGCTCCATATGTACAAGAATATAACTACTATAATACTGCCCCTATATACAAGAATATAACTACTAGAATACTGCCCCTATGTACAAAAATATAACTACTAGAATACTGCTCCTATGTACAAGAATATAACTACTATAATACTACCCCTATGTACAGGAATATAACTACTATAATACTGCTTCCTATGTACAAGAATATAACTACGATAATACTGCTCCTATGTACAAGAATATAACTACTATAATACTACTCCTATGTACAGGAATATAACTACTATAATACTGCTCCTATGTACAAGAATATAACTACTATAATACTACCCCTATGTACAGGAATATAACTACTATAATACTGCTTCCTATGTACAAGAATATAACTACGATAATACTGCTCCTATGTACAAGAATATAACTACTATAATACCGCTCCTATGTACAGGAATATAACTACTATAATACTGCTTCCTATGTACAAGAATATAACTACTATAATACTGCCCCTATGTACAGGAATATACAGGTCCTTCTCAAAAAATTAGCATATAGTGTTAAATTTCGTTATTTACCATAATGTAATGATTACAATTAAACTTTCATATATTATAGATTCATTATCCACCAACTGAAATTTGTCAGGTCTTTTATTGTTGTAATACTGATGATTTTGGCATACAACTCCTGATAACCCAAAAAACCTGTCTCAATAAATTAGCATATTTCACCCATCCAATCAAATAAAAGTGTTTTTTAATAACAAACAAAAAAACCAACAAATAATAATGTTCAGTTATGCACTCAATACTTGGTCGGGAATCCTTTGGCAGAAATGACTGCTTCAATGCGGCGTGGCATGGAGGCAATCAGCCTGTGACACTGCTGAGATGTTATGGAGGCCCAGGATGCTTCAATAGCGGCCTTAAGCTCATCCAGAGTGTTGGGTCTTGCGTCTCTCAACTTTCTCTTCACAATATCCCACAGATTCTCTATGGGGTTCAGGTCAGGAGAGTTGGCAGGCCAATTGAGCACAGTAATACCATGGTCAGTAAACCATTTACCAGTGGTTTTGGCACTGTGAGCAGGTGCCAGGTCGTGCTGAAAAATGAAATCTTCATCTCCATAAAGCATTTCAGCCGATGGAAGCATGAAGTGCTCCAAAATCTCCTGATAGCTAGCTGCATTGACCCTGCCCTTGATGAAACACAGTGGACCAACACCAGCAGCTGACATGGCACCCCACACCATCACTGACTGTGGGTACTTGACACTGGACTTCAGGCATTTCCTTCTCCCCAGTCTTCCTCCAGACTCTGGCACCTTGATTTCCGAATGACATGCAAAATTTGCTTTCATCAGAAAAAAGTACTTGGGACCACTTAGCAACAGTCCAGTGCTGCTTCTCTGTAGCTCAAAAGTGGCTTTACCTGGGGAATGCGGCACCTGTAGCCCATTTCCTGCACACGCCTGTGCACGGTGGCTCTGGATGTTTCCACACCAGACTCAGTCCACTGCTTCCTCAGGTTCCCCAAGGTCTGGAATCGGTCCTTCTCCACAATCTTCCTCAGGGTCCGGTCTCCTCTTCTCGTTGGACAGCGTTTTCTGCCACATTGTTTCCTTCCAACAGACTTACCATTGAGGTGCCTTGATACAGCACTCTGGGAACAGCCTATTTGTTGAGAAATTTCTTTCTGGGTCTTACCCTCTTGCTTGAGGGTGTCAATGATGGCCTTCTTGACATCTGTCAGGTCGCTAGTCTTACCCATGATGGGGGTTTTGAGTAATGAACCAGGCAGGGAGTTTATAAAAGCCTCAGGTATCTTTTGCATGTGTTTAGAGTTAATTAGTTGATTCAGAAGATTAGGGTAATAGGTCGTTTAGAGAACCTTTTCTTGATATGCTAATTTATTGAGACAGGTTTTTTGGGTTATCAGGAGTTGTATGCCAAAATCATCAGTATTAAAACAATAAAAGACCTGACAAATTTCAGTTGGTGGATAATGAATCTATAATATATGAAAGTTTAATTGTAATCATTACATTATGGTAAATAATGAAATTTAACACTATATGCTAATTTTTTGAGAAGGACCTGTAACTACTATAATACTGCTTCCTATGTACAAGAATATAACTACGATAATACTGCTCCTATGTATAAGAATATAACTATGATAATACTGCCCCTATGTACAAGAATATAACTACTACTAGATGGTGGCCCGATTCTAACGCATCCGGTATTCTAGAATATGTATGTATGTATGTGTATAGCAGCCACATAGTATATAGCACAGGCCACATAGTATATAGGAGCCATGTAGTATATAGCAGACAAATACTTCGTGGCCTGTGCTATATACTATGTGACTGCTATATACATACATACATATTGTAGAATACCCGATGCATTAATACAGGCCACGCAGTATATAACAGTGGCCACGCAGTATATAACACAGCCCAAACAGTATATAACGCAGCCCACGCAATATATAACACTGGCCACGTAATATGTAGCACAGCCCACGGAGTATATCACACAGCCCACTTAGTATCTAACACTGGCCAGGTAGTATATAGCAGCCACGCGGTATATAGCACAGCCCACGTAGTATATAGCAGTGTGGGCACCATTTCCCTGTTAAAAAAAATAATTAAAATAAAAAATAGTTCTATACTCACCCGCCGGGATCCAGCGAAGCTGTGCCGATGCGTGCGCGGCTGCCGCCATCTTCCGTTCCCAGAGATGCATTGCAAAATTACCCAGATGACTTAGCGGTCTCGCGAGACCGCTAAGTTTTCTGGGTAATTTCGCAATACATCTCTGGGAACGGAAGATGGCGGCAGCAGCACGTGCCTCGGTGGACTACGGAAGGTGAGAATAGCAGGTTTTTTGTTTTTTTATTATTTTTAACATTAGATCTTTTTACTATTGATGTTGCATAGGCAGCATCAATAGTAGAAAGTTGGTCACACAGGGTTAATATCAGCGTTAACGAAGCGCATTACCACGGCATAACGAGGTCCGTTAACGGTGGCATTAACCATGTGTGAGTGCTGACTGGAGGGGAGTATGGAGTGGGCACTGACTGCAGGGGAGTAGGGAGGGACTAATTTTCGGCCGGACTGTGCCCGTCACTGATTGGTCGCGGCAGCCAGGACAGGCAGCTGGCGAGACCAATCAGCAACGCGGGATTTCCGTGACGAAAGTTGCTGACAGACAGAAGGACAGACAGAAAGACGGAAGTACCCCTTAGACAATTATATAGTTGATAATACTGCCCCTATGTACAAGAATATAACTACTATAATACTGCTCCTATGTACAAGAATAGGACTACTATAATACTGCTCTATGTACAAGTATATAACTACTAAAATACTGCTCCTATGTACAAGAATATAACTACTATAATATTACCCCTATGTACAAGAATATTTCTACTATAATGCTGCCCCTATGTACAAGAATATATCTACTATGATACTGCCCTTATGTACAAGAAAAGAACTACTATGATACTGCCCCTATGTACAAGAATATAACTACTATAATACTGCTCCATATGTACAAGAATATGTGATATAATGCTGCACCCTATGTACAAGAATATAATTGCTATAATACTGCCCCTACGTACACGAATATAACTACTATAATATTGCTCCCTATGTACAAGAATATAACTACTATAATACTGCCCCTATGTACAAGAATATAATTACTATAATACTGCCCCCTATGTACAATAATATAACTACTATAATACTGCCCCCTATGTACAAGAATATAACTACTACAATACTGCTCCAATGTATAAGAATATAACTACTATAATGCTGCTCTTATGTACAAGAATATACTATAATACTGCCCCCTATGTACAATAATATAACTGCTATAATACTGCCCCCTACGTACAAGAATATAACTACTACAATACTGCTCCTATGCATAAGAATATAACTACTATAATACTGCCCCTATGTACAAGAATATTTCTACTATAATACTGCCCCCTATGTACAAGAATATAACTACTATAATACTGCCCCCTATGTACAATAATATAACTACTATAATACTGCCCCCTATGTACAAGAATATAACTACTACAATACTGCTCCTATGTATAAGAATATAACTACTATAATACTGCTCCTATGTACAAGAATATAACTACTATCATACTGCTCCTATGTACAAGAATATAACTACTATAATACTACCCCTATGTACAAGAAAATAACTACTACAATACTGCTCCTATGCATAAGAATATAACTACTATAATACTGCCCCTATGTACAGGAATATTTCTACGATAATACTGCCCCCTGTGTACAAGAATATAACTACTACAATACTGCTCCTATGTATAAGAATATAACTACTATAATACTGCCCATATGTACAAGAATATAACTACTATAATACTGCTCCTATGTGCAAGAATATAACTACTATAATACTGCCTCTATGAGCAAGAATATAACTACTATAATACTGCCTCTATGAGCAAGAATATAACTACTATAATACTGCCCCTATGAGCAAGAATATAACTACTATAATACTGCTCCTATGTATAGACTATAACTACAGCAGTTACAATCATTTCTGCTCAGATTTTCACCTCTTCTTTCATGCCTCCCTCCCCTCCTTCCGTTATTTCCATCTTATTTTTCGGTATGCAGCAGGCGATAGATTGGATTATGGTATTTTGTGCCAAGGGCATGGCATTCAGACGTATTTCCACATTATCGCAGCGGTTCTCGGTTTCTGGATTCATCTTTGCAGTAAAAAAAAAGGTATATTCCTTATCCCTTATACAAATTGTACATTTTGGCATCTTATTTTACTAAGTCGTCTCACTTTCAGCTTTTAGCTTTGCTTTCCCGGGTATATATTGCTGTGCCACAGCGTACATCACGCAGAACACATCGCTGCGGAGGCCGGAGGGGTCTGACTGCGCCCATTCATCCTGAGCGCTGCCGATGATTCTGGTCTATAAGAAGTTATATAAAACTAAGACGGATCCTGGCTTTCTTATTTTAACCTCTTGCTTCACTTGTGCAGAGCTTGCTTTTTTTATTCCCCATGCTTTTCCCTGCAGGTCACACACATACAAATACACTATACACTATACTTTTATTGTCTTCGACTCGGAGGTGGTATTTCATTCATTTTCTTTCTTATCGGAGGGTTAGCTGTAAACCATAGGCTGCTTCGCTGTGCTTTACACTACAGATCTGCTCCAGTATAACACAATAGTAACTCCAGCTTAGTTGCACTGTAATAGGTCTCGACCGGAGAGGACGACTCGGGGACTCTGATTTACTGGGGATTTATTACGATTTGCCTCCCGCTGAAGAAATATTAGTGCAGGATTCTTATTAGAGAATTAGTCTCGTCTTCTCCAAGGCCGCTGAGCTGATTGAAGAGGCTGAAGAAGCCCAAGGACGCGGCTTTCCTCGCACCTACGAATTGATCATACTAACAATGGCCGCGGCCTTCTAATTGAAGTGATGCTGCCGCTGAGACGCAACAAAGAAATGACTCAAAAAGTTTTTTTTTTTTTTACACAAATTGATATTACTGCAGTTATGATAATGAATAATCTGGGCCCATGAGCCGATCATGGTCATTCACCAGAAATAGGAGGATGTAACAGGACAAATATATTCTAATGGGAAAAATGGTGTCTCAATATTCCAATCATTGCAGGTTTGTTCATACTGGGCCGCCTGGTTCACTTACAAAATGTGAAATCTGTATTATTCACATTTTACAACAATACTGGGAAATAAATAGAAAGAGGAAACCAGCATCGGGCTCTGCTCTTTGTGTAGTATTGTAGACATAACTGTTAGATTGCTACAATGTATCAACACAGATAGAATGTTATGCAGTGTCTCTGTATACACGGAGCTCCCACTAGTGGTGGCTGCAGACAGGATCTTATCGTGTATCTCTGTATACAGGGAGCTCCCCCTAGTGGTGGCTGCAGACAGAATCTTATTATGTATCTCTGTATACAGGGAGCTCCCCCTAGTGGTGGCTGCAGACAGGATCTTATCATGTATCTCTGTATACTGGGAGCTCCCCCTAGTGGTGGCTGCAGACAGGATCTTATCATGTATCTCTATACACAGGGAGCTCCCCCTAGTGGTGGCTGCAGATAGGATGTTATCATGTATCTCTGTATACAGGGAGCTCCTCCTAGTGGTGGCTGCAGACAGGATCTTATCATGTAGAAAAAGCAAAAACTGACAGCACTCACAGCATTGGGGCGCCCGTTCGACATCCAGGGAACCGTCCCAGATATAGCCAAATCAACAAGTATAAAATGAACAGCGCTCCATCCAGGTGTAGAAATCTTGAAAAAATAAGCTTTATTCAGCCATGTCACAGCAACGTTAGATAAAGACCAGGTGCTGGTCGAAACGTTGCTGTGACATGGCTGAATAAAGCTTATTTTTTCAAGATTTCTACACCTGGATGGAGCGCTGTTCATTTTATACTTGAGGATCTTATCATGTATCTCTGTATGCAGGGAGCTCCCCCTAGTGGTGGCTGCAGACAGGATCTTATCATGTATCTCTATATACAGGAAGCTTCCCCTAGTGGTGGCTGCAGGCAGAATCTTATCATGTATCTCTGTATACAGGGAGCTCCCCCTAGTGGTGACTGCAGACAGAATCTTATCATGTATCTATGTATACAGGGAGCTCCCCCTAGTGGTGACTGCAGACAGAATCTTATCATGTATCTATGTATACAGGGAGCTCCCTCTAGTGGTGACTGCAGACAGGATCTTATCATGCATCTCTGTATGCAGGGAGCTCCCCTAATGGTGGCTGCAGACAGGATCTTATCATGTATCTCTATATACAGGAAGCTCCCCCTAGTGGTGGCTGCAGACAGGATCTTATCATTTATCTCTATGTACAGGAAGCTTCCCCTAGTGGTGGCTGCAGGCAGAATCTTATCATGTATCTCTGTATACTGGGAGCTCCCCCTAGTGGTGGCTGCAGACAGAATCTTATCATGTATCTATGTATACAGGGAGCTCCCCCTAGTGGTGACTACAGACAGGATCTTATCATGCATCTCTGTATGCAGGGAGCTCCCACTAGTGGTGGCTGCAGGCAGAATCTTATCATGTATCTCTGTATACTGGGAGCTCCCCCTAGTGGTGGCTGCAGACAGAATCTTATCATGTATCTATGTATACAGGGAGCTCCCCCTAGTGGTGACTGCAGACAGGATCTTATCATGTATCTCTGTATACAGGGAGCTCCCCATAGTGGTGGCTGCAGACAGGATCTTATCATGTATCTCTGTATACAGGGAGCTCCCCCTAGTGGTGGCTGCAGACAGAATCTGATCATGTATCTCTGCATACAGGGAGCTCCCCGTAGTGGTGGCTGCAGACAGGATCTTATCATGTATCTCTGAATACAGAGAGCTCTCCCTAGTGGTGGCTGCAGATGGAATCTTATCATGTATCTCTCTATACACGGAGCTCCCCCTAGTGGTGGCTGCAGACAGGATCTTATCATGTATCTCTGTATACAGGGAGCTCCCCCTAGTGGTGGCTGTAGACAGGATCTTATCATGTATCTCTCTATACACGGAGCTCCCCCTAGTGGCGAATGCAGACAAAATGCAATCATGTGTCTCCGTATACAGGAATCTCCCACTAGTGGTGACTGAAGACAGGAACATGTATCTCTGTATACAGGGAACTCCTAGTGGTGGCTGCAGACAGAATCTTATGTATCTATATATTCAGGGAAATGTCAAAAAATGAGGCAGCACTCCATAGGATCAGTATTCAACTTTGCAGGATTTAATCAACCCACTGTGCAGGGCAACGTTTCGGCTCAGACTGAGCCTTTCTCAAGCCAGTCAAGCTCAGTCTGAGCCGAAACGTCGCCCTGCACAGTGGGTTGATTAAATCCTGCAAAGTTGAATACTGATCCTATGGAGTGCTGCCTCATTTTTTGACATTTATCGATTATCTGGATACATGGACTGTTATCCTGGGGCCCTGCACCTGAAGATAAGTTAATATTGTGCTGTTCCCTTTTTTCTACGTATATATTCAGGGAGCTACCTTTAATGGTGACTGCAGAGAGACTATTATAATGTATCTTTGCATACAGGGAGCTCCTCCTAGTGGTCACTGCAGACAGAATCCTATTATGTATCTCTGTATACACGGAGCTCCCCCTAATGGTGACTGCAGACAGAATCTTATCATACATCTCTGTATACAGGGAGCTCCCTATAGTGGTGACTGCAGACAGGACCTTATCAGGTATCTCTGTATACAGGGAGCTCCCCCTAGTGATGGCTGCAGACAGGATCTTATCAGGTATCTCTGTATACAGGGAGCTCCCCCTAGTGGTGGCTGCAGACAGGATCTTATCATGTATCTCTGTATACAGGGAGCTCCCCCTAGTGGTGGCTGCAGACAGGATCTTATCATGTATCTGCAGCGTCCCAGAGTCCTGGTCATTGCAGTAATGTCGTTCTTCCACCAGGGGGAGTGATGTTACGTCTGAGGGCAATAAAGGAGATCACTTTACCAGGTATCACTAACCACACAACACACTTCACACTCCAGGCCGCCATGGGGAGCCATGCTTCTATCTATTAGGGCACTCCTCACAATTAGGTAAAACTGGTAGTCTGGATAGAAAGTCAGAGCAGAGCAGACGGAAGCTGAAGCTGGCTGGAGTGAGAGGGAGCCAGAAGCAGACTGAGGACTGCAGAGGACGAGGGTCCACAGAGCTGCGCCTGCCCCACGTGCGGCAGCATCCTAAGAAAGGACACAAAGGGAATTGTCTTGTAGTGAGTGAGAAACGAAGTCATAGCAAAGGAGAGGAATATCAGAGAGAGACCAGCCAGGAGCAGGCTGTTTCCTTATGAAGCGCAGAAGCCGGTAGCCAGAACACCGAGGAAGTAAGGATCTCTACGCTTTACTTCAGAGACTGGCAGGACAGTTGATTCCACGTTGGCTGCCCGACCTTATACCCAGGAGGCACAGTGGCAACTTGTGGGGGCTGGGGCGTCGTTGGGTCCCTGTAAAAATCCTCAGGCCATCAGTCATAAGGGTTTGTCCTATCCGTCAGGGGGACAGAGAGAAAGAGATATTACATCCATGATAGTTGTGAGGACCTTACCGAGAAGCTCAGCCGGGAGGAACTACAACACTCAGGCACTAGAGGAAGGCTACTGATTTCCACCTGGATAAGGGGGACTCTGGAATTGCCTTCAGACCAGCGGACTCTGCCTGCCCTGTGATCTGGTGCTCTTTACTGTGGACACTGAAGCCTTCAGTAAAGGTAAAGAGACTGTAACCTTGTGTCCTCGTTATTCACTGCGCCTTTCACCATCCACCATCTACACTCTGGGAAGCCCTGGGGACATACTTCACCTGTGGGAAGGTATACCATCTAGCTGCCATAACATCACGCCAGAGGACCCCTAAGCAGCGTCGGTCACCCTGACCAAATACCACAGGTGGCGTCACGAACACTATCCCTTTAAAGACCTTTCCCCAATTTACAATGGACGTTCCCCTAGGGCCACGGACCAAGCCAGCCACAGTGACATCCCCCTTGAGAACTGAAGGGCCCGGCTCCGAATTTTATCATGTATCTCTATATACACAGAGCTCCCCCTAGTGGAGGCTGCAGACAGGATCTTATCATGTATCTCTGTATAGAGGGAGCTCCCCGTACTGGTGACTGCAGACAGAATCTTATAATGCATCTCTGTATACAGGGAGCTCCCTATAGTAGTGACTGCAGATATAATCCTATCTTCGATCTCTGTATACAGGGTGCTCCCCCTATTGGTGGCTGCAGACAGCATCTTATCATGTATCTCTATGCACAGGAAGCTCCTCTAGTCCTGACTGCAGACAGAATCTTATCATGTATCTCTGTATACAGGGAGCTCCCCCTAGAGGTGGCTGCAGACAGAATCTTATCATGTATCTCTGTATACAGGGAGCTCCCCCTAGTGGTGGGTGCAGATAGAATCTTATGTGCATTGGGGCGACGGGGACGCTAAGGTTACCTGGCTATCTTGCAGTAAGTGTATATTTCATTCCACCACTTCAATAGTGCATTTACATGGAGTACACTGTATCATCCATAGCAAACCATACCAGCAGTACAAGGGGTTTTTCCCCTCATTAATCACCAAACTTCATGTTTATTGTTATTTTTTTTAGCAAATTAGGTGATATCTCTATAAATACAATTTTTTTTTTACTTGGAAACTAAAAGATCTTATTTTGCACTGGCACTTTTTACTCACAATGCGATTATCACTAATTTTCATGATTTGAGTTATTTTTTGTTCATGAGGTTCAACACTGGAATTTTCTATTTTTGCTCCCATTTGTTGCTCATTTTTTGCTTGGTTTGAGCTATTTTACTGCAAGTTATGGTCACCTTGGCCCCTGTAATATGACATCTAGCAGACTTTTAATATTTTAATGTATGTTTAATAAAGTTTAATATTTTTTGATTACACGCGATCTGTGGCGGTCTAATAATTTCCCCACATTTTGTGGTATCTTAACGCAGATGCTGCATACTAGGAATCATGGTGCCATTTAATCTGATGATGGGGGGTTAACCAAGGTCACAAAATGGACCAGTAAGACTCAAATGAAACAGACTGCAAGATTTGAACCAGTTCTGAGTCCTCATTATTCAGACTATTTTGTTCTCAAGTGCTGGAAAACAAGCCAAGACGTGAAACTCTTGAGTATAGCGAGACGAGGTCAAAGCCGCCAGTCTAAGGTCATGATCCTGTTGAACAACTTCTACTTAAACTATAAGAAAAGTCCTAGAGAAAAAGACCAAAAATGTCGACGTTCACATTGGAAGGAAACTGCTCGTTTGCCAATAATCTGTGTGCTGCCGAAGGAATAAAATGTTTAAACCCACCGCCAGGTGTCTGGAATATACAATATTTAAAGCAGATGTGTCATCATGGATGTCTATTGGCTACCAATGTGCAAATTGCCTCTTCTGAGAAAAACTCTATAGCGCCACCTGTTGGAAGTAGCGATCCTACAAGTCACAATCAACCCTTTAACGAGTCGTGCAATATGACTTAGGATAAAAGCCAAATCAATATCTCAATTCGCAGACACGGTGTTTCGGGCTGTTGGCCCTCATTAATGCGAAGCACTTTTTGGCATCCAAAATTTTTTTCCATTTTTCTAACGGTATAACATGTATGATGTCAGACATGCAAAACAGAAGAGCACAAAAAAGTCACAGAATAATAGTAACCATAATTTTGCTATTACAGCGACTTTTTTCCTTGAAAACGAGAACAGTTTTATAGCAGTTATAGTCTTGTACATGGAGGCAGTATTATAGTAGTTATATTCTTGTACATAGGGAGCAATATTATAGTAATTATATTCTTGTACATAGTGGCAGTATTATAGTAGTTATATAGATAGAGGTCAGTATTATAGTAGTTATATTCTTGTACATAGGGAGCAATATTATAGTAGTTATATTCTTGCACATAGGAGTAGTATTATAGTAGATATATTCTTGTACATTGGAGCAGTATTATAGTAGATATATTCTTGTACATAAGAGTAGTATTATAGTAGTTATATTCTTGTACATATGGGGCAGTATTATAGTAGTTATATTCTTGTACATAGTGGCAGTATTATAGTAGTTATATTCTTGTATGTAGGGGCAGTATTATAGTAGTTATATTCTTGTACATAGGAGTAGTATTATAGTAGTTATATTCTTGTACATAGGGGCAGTATTATAGTAGTTATATTCTTGTACATAGGAGTAGTATTATAGAAGTTATATTCTTGTACATAGGAGTAGTATTATAGTAGTTATATTCTTGTACATAGGGGCAGTATTCTAGTAGCTATATTCTGTTCAAAGGGGGCAGTATTATAGTAGTTATAGTCTTGTACATAGGGGCAGTATTATAGTAGTTATATTCTTGTGCATAGGAGTAGTATTATAGTAGTTATATTCGTGTACATAGGAGCAGTATTATAGTAGTTATATTCTTGCACATAGGAGTAGTATTATAGTAGATATATTCTTGCACATAGGAGTAGTATTATAGTAGTTATATTCTTGTACATAGGGGCAGTATTATAGTAGTTATATTCTTGTACATAGGGGCAGTATTATAGTAGTTATATTCTTGCACATAGGAGTAGTATTATAGTAGATATATTCTTGCACATAGGAGTAGTATTATAGTAGTTATATTCTTGTACATAGGGGCAGTATTATAGTAGTTATATTCTTGCACATAGGAGTAGTATTATAGTAGATATATTCTTGCACATAGGAGTAGTATTATAGTAGATATATTCTTGCACATAGGAGTAGTATTATAGTAGTTATATTCTTATACATAGGGGCAGTATTATAGTAGTTATATTCTTGTACATAGGAGCAGTATTATAGTAGATATATTCTTGCACATAGGAGTAGTATTATAGTAGATATATTCTTGCACATAGGAGTAGTATTATAGTAGTTATATTCTTGTACATAGGGGCAGTATTATAGTAGTTACCGTATTTTTCGGACTATAAGACGCACCGGACCATAAGACGCACCCCAAATTTGGGGTGAAAATTGCAGAAAAAAAGATTTTTTATAACATGGGGGTCCGTCTTATTGTCCGAATTTACAGTATCTTATGGCGATGGCAGAGCAGGGTCACAGGAGGCAAGGTGTTGGCAGAGGTGGGGTGATGCTGGGATGAGGAGGTGCTGGTATGAGAAGGTGCTGGGATGAGAAGGTGCTGGGATCAGGAGGTGCTGGGATCAGGAGGTATTATAGTAGTTATATTCTTGTACATAGGGGCAGTATTATAGTAGTTACCGTATTTTTCGGACTATAAGACGCACCGGACCATCTTCCTGAGGCCGCGCGTGTGCAGATGAAGCGCTCTGCTCCCGGTGCTTCAGGAAAATGGCCGCGGGAGGCCGCGCGTGCGCAGATGGAGATCGCGGCGGCCATTTTCCTGAAGCCCCGGGAAGCAGAGCGCTCCATCTGCGCACGCGCGGCCTCCGGAAAATAGCCGCCACCACCGATAACAAGAGGATTCACCCGGCTCTGCTGCATACCGGGCCTGCTGCATCACCATACCGGGGAAAGGGACCCCGCTTACTGCGCCTCCTCTGCCGCCACACCCCCGCAACCGCACCTCTGCCACCGGACCTCTGCCACCGCACCTCTGCCACCTAGGTAAGCCTGCATTGCGACTATTAGACGCACCCCCCATTTTCCCCCCTTTTTTGGGGGGGAAAAAGTGCGTCTTTTAGTCCGAAAAATAGGGTATATTCTTGTACATAGGAGTAGTATTATAGAAGTTATATTCTTGAACATAGGAGTAGTATTATAGTAGTTATATTCATGTACATAGGAGTAGTATTATAGTAATTATATTCTTGTACATAGGAGCATTATTATAGTAGTTAAATTCTTGTACATAGGGGCAGTATTATAGTAATTATATTCTTGTATATAGGAGCATTATTATAGTAGCTATATTCTTGTACATAGCATTATTATAGTAATTATACTCTTGTACATAGGGGCAGTATTATAGTAGTTATATTCTTGTACATAGGGGCAGTATTATAGTAGTTATATTCTTGTATATAGGAGCATTATTATAGTAGTTATATTCTTGTACATAGGGGCAGTATTCTAGTAGCTATATTCTGTTCAAAGGGGGCAGTATTATAGTAGTTATAGTCTTGTACATAGGGGCAGTATTATAGTAGTTATATTCTTGTGCATAGGAGTAGTATTATAGTAGTTATATTCTTGTGCATAGGAGTAGTATTATAGTAGCTACATTATATTCTTGTACGTAGGAACAGCATTATAGTAGCTATATTCTTATACATAAGAACAGTATTATAGTAGTTACAGTTAGGGCCAGAAATATTTGGACAGTGACACAAGTTTTGTTATTTTAGCTGTTTACAAAAACATGTTCAGAAATACAATTATATATATAATATGGGCTGAAAGTGCACACTCCCAGCTGCAATATGATAGTTTCCACATCCAAATCGGAGAAAGGGTTTAGGAATCATAGCTCTGTAATGCATAGCGTCCTCTTTTTCAAGGGACCAAAAGTAATTGGACAATGGACTCTAAGGGCTGCAATTAACTCTGAAGGCGTCTCCCTCGTTAACCTGTAATCAATGAAGTAGTTAAAAGGTCAGGGGTGGATTCCAGGTGTGTGGTTTTGCATTTGGAAGCTGTTGCTTTGAGCAGACAACATGCGGTCAAAGGAACTCTCAATTGAGGTGAAGCAGAACATCCTGAGGCTGAAAAAAAAGAAAAAATCCATCAGAGAGATAGCAGACATGCTTGGAGTAGCAAAATCAACAGTTGGGTACATTCTGAGAAAAAAGGAATTGACTGGTGAGCTTGGGAACTCAAAAAGGCCTGGGCGTCCACGGATGACAACAGTGGTGGATGATCACCGCATACTTAATTTGGTGAAGAAGAACCCGTTCACAACATCAACTGAAGTCCAGAACACTCTCAGTGAAGTAGGTGTATCTGTCTCTAAGTCAACAGTAAAGAGAAGACTCCATGACAGTAAATACAAAGGGTTCACATCTAGATGCAAACCATTCATCAATACCAAAAATAGACAGGCCAGAGTTAAATTTGCAGAAAAACACCTCAAGAAGCCAGCTCAGTTCTGGAAAAGTATTCTATGGACAGATGAGACAAAGATCAACCTGTACCAGAATGATGGGAAGAAAAAAGTTTGGAGAAGAAAGGGAACGGCACATGATCCAAGGCACACCACATCCTCTGTAAAACATGGTGGAGGCAACGTGATGGCATGGGCATGCATGGCTTTCAATGGCACTGGGTCACTTGTGTTTATTGATGACATAAGAGCAGACAAGAGTAGCCGGATGAATTCTGAAGTGTACCGGGATATACTTTCAGCCCAGATTCAGCCAAATGCTGCAAAGTTGATTGGACGGCGCTTCATAGTACAGATGGACAATGACCCCAAGCATACAGCCAAAGCTACCCAGGAGTTCATGAGTGCCAAAAAGTGGCACATTCTGCAATGGCCAAGTCAATCTCCAGATCTAAACCCAATTGAGCATGCATTTCACTTGCTCAAATCCAGACTTAAGACGGAAAGACCCACAAACAAGCAAGACCTGAAGGCTGCGGCTGTAAAGGCCTGGCAAAGCATTAAGAAGGAGGAAACCCAGCGTTTGGTGATGTCCAAGGGTTCCAGACTTAAGGCAGTGATTGCGTCCAAAGGATTTGCAACAAAATATTGAAAATAAAAATATTTTGTTTGGGTTATGTTTATTTGTCCAATTACTTTTGACCTCCTAAAATGTGGAGTGTTTGTAAAGAAATGTGTACAATTCCTACACTTTCTATAAGATATTTTTGTTCAACCCTTCAAATTAAACGTTACAATCTGCACTTGAATTCTGTTGTAGAGGTTTCATTTCAAATCCAATGTGGTGGCATGCAGAGCCCAACTCGCGAAAATTGTGTCACTGTCCAAATATTTCTGGCCTTAACTGTATATTCTTGTACATAGGAGCATTATTATAGTAGTTATATTCTTATTCATAGGGGCACTATTATAGTAGTTATATTCTTGTACATAGCAGCATTATTATAGTAGTTATATTCTTGTACATAGGGGCAGTATTATAGTAGTTATATTCTTGTACATAAGGGGCAGTATTCTAGTAGTTATATTCTTGTACATAGGAGCATTATTATAGTAGTTATATTCTTTGTGCATAGGGGCAGTATTATAGTAGTTATAGTGTTATACTCAGGGGGCAGTATTCTAGTAGTTATATTCTTATACATAGGAACAGTATTATAGTAGTTATATTCTTGTACATAGGAGCATTATTATAGTAGCTATATTCTTGTACATTGGGGCAGTATTATAGTAGTTATATTGTTGTACATAGGAGCATTATTATAGTAGTTATATTGTTGTACACAGGGGGCAGTATTATAGTAGTTATATTCTTATACATAGGAACAGTATTATAGTAGTTATATTCTTGTACATTGGAGCATTGCCATAGTAGTTATATTCTTGTACATAGGGGCATTATTATAGTAGTTTTTCTGTTGTACACAGGGGCAGTATTATGGTAGTTATATTCTTTGTGCATAGGGGCAGTATTATAGTAGTTATATTGTTATACACAGGGGGAAGTATTCTAGTAGTTATATTCTTGTACATAGGGGCAGTATTATAGTAGTTATATTCTTATACATAGGGAGCATTATTATAGTAGTTATATTCTTGTACATAGGGGCAGTATTATAGTAGTTATATTGTTGTACATAGGAGCATTATTATAGTAGTTTTATTGTTGTACACAGGGGGCAGTATTATAGTACTTATATTCTTATACACAGGGGCAGTATTATAGTAGTTATATTCTTGTACATAGGGGCAGTATTATAGTAGTTATATTCTTATACATAGGAGCATTATTATAGTAGTTATATTGTTGTACACAGGGGGCAGTATTATAGTAGTCATATTCTTATACATAGGAACAGTATTATAGTAGTTATATTCTTGTACATAGGAGCATTGCCATAGTAGTTATATTCTTGTACATAGGGGCAGTATTATAGTAGTTATATTCTTGTATATTGGAGCATTATTATAGTGGTTATATTCTTGTACATAGGGGCAGTATTATAGTAGTTATATTCTTGTACATAGGAGCAGTATTATAATAGTTATATTCTTGTACGTAGGGGCAGTATTATAGTAGTTATATTCTTGCACATAAGGGGCAGTATTCTATTAGTTATATTCTTGTACATAGGAGCATTATTATAGTAGTTATATTCTTTGTGCATAGGGGCAGTATTATAGTAGTTATATTTTTATACACAGGGGCAGTATTCTAGTAGTAATATTCTTATACATAGGAATAGTATTATAGTAGTTATATTCTTGTACATAGGAGCATTAGTATAGTAGTTTTATTATTGTACACAGGGGGCAGTATTATAGTAGTTATATTCTTGTACATAGGAGCATTGCCATAGTAGTTATATTCTTGTATATAGGGGCAATATTATAGTAGTTATATTGTTGTACATAGGAGCAATATTATAGTAGTTATATTGTTGTACACAGGGGGCAGTATTATAGTAGTTATATTCTTGTACATAGGGGGCAGTATTATAGTCGTTATATTCTTGTACATAAGGGGCAGTATTCTAGTAGTTATATTCTTATACATAGGGGCAATATTATACTACGGTAGTTATATTCTTGTGCATAAGGGGCAGTATTATACTAGTTATATTCTTGCACATAAGGGCAATATTATACTAGTTATATTCTTGTACATAGGGGATAGTATTATCTACTATATAATTGTCTAAGGGTAACTTCCGTCTTTCTGTCTGTCGTTCTGTCACGGATATTCATTGGTCGCGGCCTCTGTCTGACATGAAATCCAAGTCGCTGATTGGTCTCACCAGCTGCCTGTCATGGCTGCCGCGACCAATCAGCAACGGCCACAGTCCGATTAGTCCCTCCCTACTCCCCTGCAGTCAGTGCCCGGCGCCCGCTCCATGCTCCCCGCAGTCACCGCTCACACAGGGTTAATGCCAGCGGTAACGGACTGCGTTATGCTGCAGGTAACGCACTCCGTTACCTTCGCTATTAACCCTGTGTGACAAAGTTTTTACTATTGATGCTGTCTATGCAGCGTCAATAGTAAAAGGATCTAATGTTAAAAATAATAAAAAAAATTAAAAATCATTTATATACTCACCTTCCGCCGCCTTTCGCGCTCCTCGCGACGCTCCGGTAACCGCTCCATGCAAGCGGCAGGTTCCGGTGGCAAGGATGGTATGCGACAAGGACCTGCCATGATGTCACGGCCTCATCACAGGTCCTGCATGCCTGCGCGAGAAGGACTTGCCATGACGTCACGGTCATGTGACCGTGATGTCATCACGGGTCCTGCGCTACCAACCCTGGAACCGGAAGCTGCCGAGTGCACCCAGGCGACATGACTACAAGGACTCCCTCGGAAGGTGAGTATATGTTTATTTTTTATTTTTTAACCTGTGACATACGTGGCTGGGCAATATACTACGTGGCTGGACAATATACTACGTGGCTGGGCAATATACTACGTAGCTGGGCAATATACTACGTAACTGGCCAATACACTACGTGGCTGGGTAATATACTATGTGGTTGGGCAATATACTACGTGGCTGGGCAATATACTACGCGGACATGCATATTCTAGAATACCCGATGTGTTAGAATTGGGCTACCATCTAGTACTAGTTATATTCTTGTACATAGGGGGCAGTATTATACTAGTTATATTCTTGTACAAAGGGGTAGTATTATAATAGAATCATAAAATGGTAGAGTTGGAAGGGACCTCCTGGGTCATCTGGTCCAACCCCCTGCTCAAAGCAGGATTCACTAAATCATCCCAGACAGATTTCTGTCCAGCCTCTGTGTGAAAACTTCCATGGAAGGATAACTCACCACCTCTTGTGGCAGTCTGCTCCACTCACTGATCACCCTGTCAAAAAGTTTTTTCTTATTTGTGTCTCCTCACATTCAGTTTCATTCCATTACTTTTAGTCTTTCCTTGTGCAAATGAGAGTAACGATGATCCTTCTACAATGTGACAGCCCTTGAGATATTTGTAGACAGCTATTAAGTCTGCTCTCAGTCTTCTTTTTTGCAAGCTAAACATTCCCAAATCCTGCAACCGTTCCTCATAGGACATGGTTTTCAGACCAGTCATCATTCTGGTCTCTCTTCTCTGAACTTGCTCCAGTTTGTTGATGTCTTTTTTAAAATGTGGTGCCCAAAACTGGACACAGTATTCCAGATGAGATCTGACCAAAGAGGAGTAGAGGGCAATAATGACTTCGCGTGATCTAGACTGTATGCTTGTTATTTCATCCCAGAATTGCATTTGCCTTTTTGCTACTGTATCACACTGGTGACTCATGTTCAGTTTATGATCTATTAGTATACCCGTCTTTTTCACATGTGCTGTTGCTTAGCCCTATGCCTCCCATTCTGTAAATGCTTTTTTCATTTTTATTGCCCAGATGTAGTACTTTGCATTTTTCCTTGTTAAAAACCATTCTGTTAGTTGCTGCCCACTACTCCAGTTTATTTATTTCTTTTTGAATCCTCTCTCTTCTCTAGTATTAGCTATCCCTCCTAGCTTTGTGTCATCAGCAAATTTAATTAGTGTACCCTCAATTTCTTCATCTAAATCATTGATAAAGTTGTTGGACAATACAGGGCCCTGGACAGAACCCCGTGGTACCCCACTTGAGACATTCTTCCAACTGGATGTGCAGCCATTTACGACCACTCTTTTGGTCTGACCACTAAGCCAGTTATGAATCCACCTAACAGTTGCCTTATCCATTCCATACTTAGTCATTTTTCATTAAGGATGTTGTGAGATACTTTGTCAAATGCTTTGCTGAAGTCAAGATATACTATATCTACAGCATTTCCCTGATCCACCCAGTCAGTGATTCTGTCATAGAAGGAAATTAAGTTTTTCTGACATATCTTATTAGTTAGAAACCCATGCTGACTTAATCACTTCATTCTTATCCAGGTATTTACATATATGTTGTTTAATAATTTGTTCAAAGATCTTTCCTGGTATGGAAGTCAGGCTCACCAGCCTATAATTCCCTGGGTCCACCTTCTTCCCCTTTTTGAAGATAGGAACGACATTTGCTCTATTCCAGTCTACTCGGACTTCTCCTGTTCTCCAAGAATTTTAAAAGATTATGGAGAGTGGTTCAACAATTTCTTCTGCTATCTCCTTCAGTACTCTGGGGTGTAATTCATCTGGACCTGGAGACTTGAATTGATTTATTAGCTAAGTGTTTCCTCACTATCTTTCTGTTATAGATATCTTGGATTCTTCTACTCCTTTAATAGGACAGTGAAGATCAGTTGATGTTACATTTCCTTTCTGAGATAAAACAGATGCAAAATAGGAATTTAAAAGTTCGGCCTTCTCAACATCCTTTCTTATCATTTCATCATTTTCATCCTGTAAAATGTTATAGCATCTTTGACTTTTCTTTTACTTTTGACATATCCCCAAAACCCCTTTTTTACTGCTTTTGTTGTCTCTTGCAAGCCTTAATTCATTGTCAGCTTTAGATAATCTGATTCGTGCCCTGCAGGTTCTGTAGACAGCATTATATTCTTCTTTAGATATGCCTACTTCTTTCCATTTGATAAACATTTCATTTTTCCTTTTTAGCATGTGTTTAAGTTCTGTGTTCACCGATCCTGGTTTCCTTAAATGCTTTGTATTCTTCCCTCTTTTTGGAATTGTTAGCGATTGTGATTTGAGAATCTCATTTTCCATGATTTCCCAACCTTCCTGGACATTTTTGTCCTTAAGGATATTCAGCCATTGGATCCCTCTGATTTTTCTTTCTGAGTCCCTTAAAATCTGCCTTTCTGAAATCTAACCTTGAAGTCTGAGACTTCACAGGTCTTCCTCCTCTAGTTATCCAAAATTTTAAAATAGCATGGTTGCTACCTCCTAGGGTCCTAGCCACTTTTACCTCCTCAACTATTTCCACCCTGTTTATAAGGATTAGATCCAAGGTAGCAGATCCCCTTGTGTTCTCCCCTACCTTTTGGAAGATAAAGTTGTCAGCAAGAGAAGATAACAATTTGCTTGACTTGTTAGTTTTACCTCAGAGAGATTCCCAACAAATGTCTGGATAGTTGAAATCTCCCATGACCACTATGTCATTTGTTTTGGAGAACTTAGCCATTTGATGCATAAAGAGTTCATCCATATCTTCAGTTTGCACTGTAGTAAATGCCTACAATGTTGTCCTTTCTGTTGTTCTGTCCTTGTATTCTTACCCAAACAGTTTCCACAGAACTCCCAGTCTCTGAAGCTTCAATCTCTGTGCAGATATACGCTTTTCTAACATACAATGCAACACCTCCTCCACGTTTATCAAGTCTGTTTCTTGCAAATAAGTTGTATCCTTCTGGCCTTGTATTCCAATCATGTGTATTGTCCCACCAAGTTTCAGTGATTCCAATAATATCATATTTCTTCTCTTGTGTTAGCAGTTCCAATTCTCCTTGTTTGTTGCCCATGCTTTGTGCATTCGTATAGAAACATTTTAGTTTGTGATTGGTTTCTCTTTCTTCAATATTTTTATTATATAGATTTTTTTGCCTTTGCTCTTCCCTTCCACTTCTAATAGCAGAGTTCTCAATAGTAGTTGTCAGGTGTATGGCTTTTTCTGGCCTTTTGCTACCCTTCCCACATTGTTCTAGTTTAACCCCTTCATGACCCAGCCTATTTTGACCTTAATGGCCTGGCCGTTTTTTGCAATTCTGACCAGTGTCCCTTCATGAGGTAATAACTCAGGAACGCTTCAACGGATCCTAGCGGTTCTGAGATTGTTTTTTCGTGACATATTGGGCTTCATGTTAGTGGTAAATTTAGGTCAATAAATTCTGTGTTTATTTGTGATAAAAACGGAAATTTGGCGAAAATTTTGAAAATTTCGCAATTTTCACATTTTGAATTTTTATTCTGTTAAACCAGAGAGTTATGTGACACAAAATAGTTAATAAATAACATTTCCCACACATCTACTTTACATGAGCACAATTTTGGAAACAAAATTTTTTTTTGCTAGGAAGTTATAAGGGTTAAAATTTGACCAGCGATTTCTCATTTTTACAACGAAATTTACAAAACCATTTTTTTTAGGGACCACCTCACATTTGAAGTCAGTTTGAGGGGTCTATATGGCTGAAAATACCCAAAAGTGACACCATTCTAAAAACTGCACCCCTCAAGGTGCACAAAACCACATTCCAGAAGTTTATTAACCCTTCACGTGCTTCACAGCAGCAGAAGCAACATGGAAGGAAAAAATGAACATTTAACTTTTTAGTCACAAAAATGATTTTTCAGCAACAATTTTTTTATTTTCCCAATGGTAAAAAGAGAAACTGAACCACGAAAGTTGTTGTCCAATTTGTCCTGAGTACGCTGATACCTCATATGTGGGGGTAAACCACTGTTTGGGCGCACGGCAGGGCTTGGAAGGGAAGGAGCGCCATTTGACTTTTTGAATGAAAAATTGGCTGCACTCTTTAGCGGACACCATGTCACGTTTGGAGAGCCCCCGTGTGCCTAAAAATTGGAGCTCCCCCACAAGTGACCCCATTTTGGAAACTAGACGCCCCAAGGAACTTATCTAGATGCATAGTGAGCCCTTTAAACCCCCAGGTGCTTCACAAATTGATCCGTAAAAATGAAAAAGTACTTTTTTTTCACAAAAAAATTCATTTAGCCTCAATTTTTTCATTTTCACATGGACAACAGGATAAAATGGATCCTAAAATTTGTTTGGCAATTTCTCCTGAGTACACAGATACCTCACGTGTGGGGGTAAACCACTGTTTGGGCACATGGTAAGGCTCGGAAGGGAAGGAGCGTCATTTGACTTTTTGAATGAAAAATTATCTCCATCGTTAGCGGACACCATGTCGCGTTTGGAGAGACCCTGTGTGCTTAAACATTGGAGCTCCCCCACAAGTGACCCCATTTTGGAAACTGGACCCCCCAAGGAACTTATCTAGATGCCTAGTGAGCACTTTAAACCCTCAGGTGCTTCACAAATTGATCCGTAAAAATGAAAAAGTACTTTTTTTTCACAAAAAATTTCTTTTCGCCTCAATTTTTTCATTTTCACATGGGCAATAGGATAAAATGGATCCTAAAATTTGTTGAGCAATTTCTCCCGAGTATGCCGATACATCATATGTGGGGGTAAACCACTGTTTCGGCACACGGCAGGGCTCGGAAGGGAAGGCGCGCCTTTTGACTTTTTGAATGGAAAATTAGCTCCAATTGTTAGCGGACACCATGTCGCATTTGGAGCGCCCCTGTGTGCCTATGCAATGGAGCTCCCCCACAATTGACCCCATTTTGGAAACTAGACCCCCCAAGGAACTTATCTAGATGCATACTGAGCACTTTAAACCCCCAGGTGCTTCACAGAAGTTTATAATGCAGAGCCATGAAAATAAAAAATAATTTTTCTTTTCTCAAAAGTGATTTTTTAGCCTGGAATTTCCTATTTTGCCAATGGTAATAGGAGAAATTGGACCACAAATGTTGTTGTCCAGTTTGTCCTGAGTACGCAGATACCCCATATGTGGGGGTAAACCACTGTTTGGGCGCACGGCAGGGCTCAGAAGGGAAGGCACGCCATTTGGCTTTTTAAATGGAAAATTAGCTCCAATCATTAGCGGACACCATGTCGCGTTTGGAGAGCCCCTGTGTGCCTAAACATTGGAGATCCCCCACAAATGACCCCATTTTGGAAACTAGACCCCCAAAGGAACTAATCTAGATGTGTGGTGAGCACTTTGAACCCTCAAGTGCTTCACAGAAGTTTATAACGCAGAGCCATGAAAATAAAAAAAAAAAATTATTTTCTCAAAAATGATTTTTTAGCCCACAATTTTTTATTTTCCCAAGGGTAACAGGAGAAATTTGACCCCAAAAGTTGTTGTACAGTTTCTCCTGAGTATGCTGATACCCCATATGTGGGGGTAAACCACTGTTTAGGCACATGCTGGGGCTCGGAAGTGAAGTAGTGACGTTTTGAAATGCAGACTTTGATGGAATGCTCTGCGGGCGTCATGTTGCGTTTGCAGAGCCCCTGATGTGACTAAACAGTAGAAACCCCCCACAAGTGACCCCATTTCGGAAACTAGACCCCGAAATGAAATTATCTAGATATGTGGTGAGCACTTTCAACCCCAAAGTGCTTCACAGAAGTTTATAACGCAGAGCCGTGAAAATAATAAATACGTTTTCTTTCCTCAAAAATAATTTTTTAGCCCACAATTTTTTAATTTTCCCAAGGGTAACAGGAGAAATTTAACCCCAATATTTGTTGTCCAGTTTCTCCTGAGTACGGTGATACCCCATATGTGGGGGTAAACTATTATTTGGGCACTTGCCGGGGCTCGGAAGTGAAGTAGTGACGTTTTGAAATACAGACTTTGATGGAATGCTCTACGGGCGTCATGTTGCGTTTGCAGAGCCCCTGATGTGACTAAACAGTAGAAACCCCCCACAAGTGACCCCATTTCGGAAACTAGACCCCGAAATGAAATTATCTAGATATGTGGTGAGCACTTTCAACCCCAAAGTGCTTCACAGAAGTTTATAACGCAGAGCCGTGAAAATAATAAATACGTTTTCTTTCCTCAAAAATAATTTTTTAGCCCAGAATTTTTTATTTTCCCAAGGGTTACAGGAGAAATTGGACCACAAAAGTTGTTGTCCAGTTTCTCCTGAGTAAGCAGATACCCCATGTGTGGGGGTAAACCACTGTTTGGGCACACGTCGGGGCTCAGAAGGGAAGTAGTGACTTTTGAAATGCAGACTTTGATGGAATGGTCTGCGGGCATCACGTTGCGTTTGCAGAGCCCCTGGTGTGCCTAAACAGTAGAAACCCCCCAGAAGTGACCCCATTTTGGAAACTAGACCCCCAAAGGAACTTATCTAGATATGTGGTGAGCACTTTCAACCCCCAAGTGCTTTACAGAAGTTTATAACGCAGAGCCGTGAAATTAAAAAATAGTTTTTCTTTCCTCAAAAATGATGTTTTAGCAAGCAATTTTTTATTTTCTCAAGGGTAACAGGAGAAATTGGACCCCAGTAATTGTTGCGCAGTTTGTCCTGAGTATGCTGGTACCCCATATGTGGGGGTAAACCACTGTTTGGGCACACGTCAGGGCTCGGAAGTGAGGGAGCACCATTTGACTTTTTGAATACAAGATTGGCTGGAATCAATGGTGGCGCCATGTTGCGTTTGGAGACCCCCTGATGTGCCTAAACAGTGGATACCCCTCAATTCTAACTCCAACACACCCCTAACCCTTATCCCAACTGTAGCCGTAACCCTAATCACAACCCTAACCCCAACACACCCCTAACCCCAACACACCCCTAACCCTAACCACAACCCTAATTCCAACCCAACCCTAACCCTAAGGCTATGTGCCAACGTTGCGGATTCGTATGAGATTTTTCAGCACCATTTTTGAAAAATTCGCGGGTAAAAGGCACTGCGTTTTACCTGCGGATTTACCGCGGATTGCCAGTGTTTTTTGTGCGGATTTCACCTGCGGATTCCTATTGAGGAACAGGTGTAAAACGCTGCGGAATCCGCACAAAGAATTGACATGCTGCGGAAAATACAACGCAGCGTTCCCGCGCGGTATTTTCCGCACCATGGGCACAGCGGATTTGGTTTTCCATATGTTTACATGGAACTGTAAACCTGATGGAACACTGCTGCGGATCTGCAGCCAAATCCGCACCGTGTGCACATAGCCTAATTCTAAAGGTATGTGCACACGCTGCGGAAAACGCTGCGGATCTGCAGCAGTTTCCCATGAGTTTACAGTTCAATGTAAACCTATGGGAAACAAAAATCGCTGTACACATGCTGCGGAAAAACTGCACGGAAACGCAGCGGTTTACATTCCGCAGCATGTCACTTCTTTCTGCGGATTCCGCAGCGGTTTTACAACTGCTCCAATAGAAAATCGCAGTTGTAAAACCGCAGTGAAATGCGCAGAAAAAACGCGGTAAATCCGCGATAAACCCACAGCGGTTTAGCCCTGCGGATTTATCAAATCCTCTGCGGAAAAATCCGCAGAGGACCAGAATAAGTGTGCACATCCCGAACCCTACCCCTACCCCTAACCCTACCCCTAACCCTAACCCTACCCCTAACCCTAACCCTACCCCTAACCCTAACCCTACCCCTAACCCTAACCCTACCCCTAACCCTAACCCTAGTTCTTACCCCAACCTTAGTGGAAAAAAAAAATTCTTTATTTTTTTTATTGTCCCTACCTATGGGGGAGACAAAGGGGGGGGGGTCATTTACAATTTTTTTTTATTTTGATCACTGAGATATAACCTATCTCAGTGATCAAAACTCACTTTGGAACGAATCTGCCTACCGGCAGATTCGGCGGGCACACTGCACATGCACCCGCCATTTTGGAAGATGGCGGCGCCCAGGAAAGAAGACGGACGGACCCCGGGAGGCCAGGTAAGTATAAGGGGGGGGGAGATCAGTGCACGGGGGGGCGTCGGAGCATGGTGGGGGTGGATCGGAGCATGGGGGGGTGGATCGGAACACGGGGGTGGATTGGAGCACGGAGCGGGGGATCGCTGTGCGGGGGGGTGGATCGGAGCACGGGGGGGTGATCGCTGTGCGAAGGTGGGTGATCGCTATGCGGGGGGGGATCGCTGTGCGGGGGGGTTTGATTGGAGCACGGGGGGTGTGATTGGAGCACGGGGGGAGCGAACAGGAGGACGGGGGAGCGGAGCACAGGACGGAGGGGAGCGGACCACAGATCGGGGGGCAGGCTGGGCGATCGGTGGGGTGGGGTGGGGGCACATTAGTGTTTCCAGCCATGGACGATGATATTGCAGCATCGGCCATGGCTGGATTGTAATATTTCACCAGTTTTTTAGGTGAAATATTACAAATCGCTCTGATTGGCAGTTTCACTTTCAACAGCCAATCAGAGCGATCGTAGCCACGGGGGGGTGAAGCCACCCCCCCTGGGCTAAACTACCACTCCCCCTGTCCCTGCAGATCGGGTGAAATGGGAGTTAACCCTTTCACCCGATCTGCAGGGACGCGATCTTTCCATGACGCATATGCTGCGTCATGGGTCGGAATGGCACCGACTTTCATGACGCAGCGTATGCGTCAAAGGTCGGGAAGGGGTTAAAGCTCTCCTGATGAGTGTAGCAAGGCGACTTCCAAATACATGTTTTCCAGTCTTTGTAAGGTGCACCCTATCTCTAGCAAGTGGTCCATCATATAGGTAATTCACTCCATAATCCAGAAATCCAAATCCTTGCTGATGGCACCATCGACTTAGCCACTTGTTCACCTGCAGAATCTTATTCCACCTCCTTGCTCCATGGCCATCCACTGGGAGGATGGAATAGAAGATCACTTGCGCTCCCAGTTCTTTTACTTTCCTACCTAAGTTTTCAAAGTGACTGCAGATGGTTTCCAGGTCCTTTCTTGCAGTGTAATTTGTCCCCACATGTATTAGCAGGAATGGGTGGTCGTCTGTAGGTCTGAAGAGTCCTGATATCCTGTCAGACATATCTTTAATTTTTGTACCTGGGAGACAGCACATTTCTCTTGAGGTTATATCCGGTCTGCAGAGAGCAGACTCTCTGTTTCTTCTTCACAACATTTTTCTTTCTCCATCCAGGAGGACTCTGAGGGTGTGCAAGGTTGTTCTTTGTGGGTAAAGTCTTATCTTGATGTATTTGATCATGGTTCTCCTGTGTGAGAGCCTGGTATTGGTTCCTGAGCAGTATGGGTGCTGACTGCCTCCCGATCCTCTTGATTCTCTGTGTCACATGCTTCCATTTCTCTGTTTCTTCAGGTGCACTTTGAATTTCTTCTCTTTCTGTAACCTGAAGAGATAATTCTGCTCTGTCTAAGAACTCTTCATCTTCCTTAATGGTTTTCAATGTAGCTAATCTCTCTTCTAGATTTTGCAACTTTTCCTCTAACAGGGACACAAGCTTGCATTTCTGGAATGTGGAGTTTGGCTTGACCCTGGTATTGTCGAAGCCTCTTGGGAAAGAGGGAGATACCTCCTGCTGACACTCTTTCAATCCCTTACCTTTTCTCCCAACGCGACCACCCGAACCCATTCTCCCAATTAAGACAGAGACAAGAGTTTCTTTGGAATTATGTAGGCCACAGCAGCCTGTTTATTAAACAAAACAACAGTTAACAATTAATGTAAAAGCATACATTTCAAAAACTAGGGGAAGTCCTTGGAGCCCAAAAGAATCTGGTGATTTTAACCATACCGCGAACATAACTCAAAACCATATTTTACTCCCAGCCTTTGTAAACCTGGCTCGGGAGCACCAAAAACCCCACAAGAGGGTTCACTGTTCGCGGTAAAAACGTGAGATCCGACCACCCCTGCCGGAACTCCCCACCACCAATCACCAGATCCGAAACATAATAAACTTCAAAACAGAGGAGCCATATACCGATGGACCCCCAAACCAATTTCCACCAACTCCAAGGACTCCCCCCAGCCGCCACAACGAAAGGCCTTGGAACACCTTAAAGGCCCGAGACCCCACCCGACCGAAAAGCTATGGCCCTCTCAATGCCCTCCTGTAACCCGAGAGCCCAAAAATCCATTCCCACAGCATTCAAATGAACACCGTCCGCCAATCAATACTCCCCTTTTCCTGATTCCAGTTCAAAATGTCTAACCGCCGCGCCCCCATTCCTAACCACAAAGGCAGACACCGCCCTGTTCACCTTTATGCGGGCCTTGTCAATTTTTACCAAAGACCGCATGTGCTTCCACCGTTTCCGTGGCACAATTTCGGACCAGACGATAGTCAACCCCGGGTACAAAACCCACAACCGCAAACAATCCTGTTTTATGTCTCTGACCAACTCCCGAAAAGGTCGGACCCCAAGATCGTTACCCCCCACGTGCAAAACCAAAAAGTCGGGGCTCTGTCCAGTCTCACGCTGTTATGGATCTCCCGCAACACGCGATTCCAGGCCATACCCCGAAAACCGAGCCACCGGATGACTGCGACGCTTCGATCAAAGCCCAGTTGCCTGCCCTCCGTCCGAACGTCGGCTCGCAGAGCTCCCCAGTGCACGTACGAGTGTCCAAGAATCCACACCAATAAACCTTGGTGACCTGGAAAACAAAACACAAACTTAACAACTGTCCCCAACTGCAGCAAAACACTCCATCAAGCCTATAAAACCCCCTCGACCACCCCCTGTGGCCGCACATAACTCCTAAAGCGGTTGGAGCGCCACCTACCGATCCTGCGAATGGCGGAATCCCCCAATCCCCCAATTGCCGCTTCATTTGCGGCTCCTATCCGGAAGGAGTGAGGGGCGAAACAAGCCCCATCCAAACCCACCGACGCAATCGCCTTTTTGAAAACCGCCGTGAACTGGTATCGAGACAAGCAGGAACCGTCCTGGTGACATAACAAAGACCCATCCCGCCTAGGCTGCAGGCCCCAAAAGTTGCTAAGGCAAGAGACTGGACACATAACAGACCCCGTAACTGAACCCACCACAATTCTACTGCCCCGCCCCTCCTGATGCGACTTTGACCGTCGTAACCATAACTCTACCTGGCCCTCAGCCAACAACACGTCCCTGGCCAATAAGCCCCCCGACCCTTTTTTGTTTGGTGCCACCAACTCTCCCACTCTAAACGCCCCAAAAAAGGCCAATGAAAAAGCCAGCCGAAATAAACAAAGCTCAAAAAACGAAGAACACAATGAAGACAACGCCTCGCCCATTTTTCCAAAACGTTAAAAGACACGGGCCGCCTTGAATCTGTTCCTCTGGGCCGCCGCCTAAAACCTTTTACGGCCCTCTGCACCAAAAAGGACTTGATGATATCGTCCTGACACCGCAATTTGCAACCAAATGCCAAAGCCGCCATGACTCTTGACACTTTTGCAGGAGACCAACCCACTGATGCCCCCCGGCTTAACCATGACAACAGGATCCCGACCTGATCCTGGTGGCTGAGCCCACAAGATGCCGCCGCTGGCAAAACCTCCCACTCCCGCCAAATTGCCTGATAGGCCTCCCAGGTTCTGGGAGCCAACGACGCCTTAATCAACGCCTGAGCGTCCCGGACACCGCTAGCCAAAGTTCTGGAGGGCACTCCAAACTGACCATCTCCGCCTCCGGGGCCAATGACCGAAAGCGATCGAACTGTAAACGAGAAAGAGAGTCAGCGATAGAGTTATGAACTCCCGGCACATGCGACGCTGTGACGTGCGCGTTCAGAGTCAAACACAACAACACCAAATGCCGTAACACGCAAACCACCGGCGGCGATGATGCAGACAAACTATTAATCGCGCACACCACCCCCATGTTATCGCAGCGAAAACAAACGCGCCTGTTCCGAAAAATATCTTGCCACAAGTGCACAGATACCAAAATAGGGAAAATCTCCAGAAGAGCAATGTTACGAACTAAACCAGAAGAAATCCAACTCGCAGGCCACTTTGCCACGCACCATTGCCCTTGAAAATATGCTCCAAAACCCGAACCTCCGGCTGCGTCAGTGAATAATTCCAATGACTTGTTATCAATCACACCCGCTATAAACAAAGACCTACCGTTATATGACTTCAGGAACTCACTCCACACTGCCAAATCCTCCTTGTGCTCAGCTGATAACCGCACGAAATGGTGAGGAGCCTTAACTCCCGCTGTAGCGCTAGCCAACCTCCTAGAAAAAACTCGCCCCATTGGCATGACTCGACAAACGAAATTAAGTTTACCAAGCAATGATTGCAGGTCTCGCAAAGGCAACTTACGCAGGCGACCAGTCCGCCCAACATCTTCCCGCAGGCCCGCCAATTTGTCCTCCGGCAAACGAAACTCCCACCACACGGTATCAATGACTATGCCTAAGAAACACAAACACGTCCTCGGGCCCTCTGTCTTGCCCGGGGCCAGCGGGACACCGAACCGCAAAGCTACCCATTCAATCGCACTCAAAATCCTTGCACAGCAATCAGACCCCGCCGGACCGATGCACAAAAAATCGTCTAGGTAGTGTAGTACCGCGTCACAACCAGACACGTCCCGTACCACCCATTCCAAAAAGGAACTAAACGCCTCAAACAGAGCACAAGACAGCGAACAACCCATGGGCAAACATCTGTCAACAAAAAATTTATCCTCCCAAAAACATCCAGGAAGTCTAACGCTAGACGGATGAACCGGCAGCAATCGAAAAGCGGATTCTATGTCCGTCTTTGCAAGCAGGGCGCCTTTTCCGCATTTCTGCACCCAAACTACCGCTTCATCAAACGATGCGTAAACCACCGAGCACAACTCAGGATCGATGCCGTCGTTCACCGACCTACCCTTAGGATACGACAGGTGCTGAATAAGGCGAAATTTACCCGCTTCCTTCTTAGGGACCACCCCCAGAGGGGAAACAACTAAGTCCTCAAACGGAGCGTTGTCAAATGGGCCCGCCATGCGGCCCAGAGCCACCTCCTTACGTAACTTCTCTGAAACCACCTCAGAGTGTAACAAGGCTGAATGCAAATTTTTTCTAACAACGGGAACCACAAAAGGAGGGGCCGGAATAACAAAACCTTCCGTAAAACCGGACACTAACAGTGCCGCCTTTTCCCTATCTGGGTACCTATTTAGATAAGGGACCATCCTTTCCACCATCACCGGAGTCTCCCCCATGGGAATTACCTGAACCTGATTTTGCCTTGCCCTTCTTAAAGCATTTCGCGGCTCCGTGGGAGGAACCACTGCAGTGGGAGCATGAGCACAAATGTTTAAATCTACAATTGCTTCCGAATTTGCACTGTCCCTCATTAAATTGCCAGCAGACGCCCAACTTCTGTCCGCCTGCCTGACCGGCGTTGCCTGAAGTGCTCCCTGCACCGGACTGTGATCCATGGCCGGACCCACCGGCCCCCCCTTGAAAGGGATGGCCGAACTTGTACTGCGCCATTACGCGCAACCAGAGACCAATATCTTTCTGGTCCCACCTAATGGCCGGCCACACAGCTTTTCTCTGCCTAAACTGCTCATCGTACCTAAGCCACGCCTGACCGCCATACACCCTATGAGCCTCGCTGATGGAATCCATGTAGCAAAATAGCCCCAAGCAATTCTCAGGAGCCTTCTCGCCAATAACACTGGCCAAAATGGCAAAAGCCTGAAGCCAATTAGCAAAAGTCTGGGGAATCAAACGCCAACGCCGTTTTTCTTCCTCCTCCTTTTTTAAATCCTCCTTCTTCCCCTTGTCAATGTTAAATTTCTCTAGGGGGAGCAGTGAAGAAATTTCCACATACTCGTCCTTGCTAATCTTTTCCCTGACCTCTTTCTTAAGATGCGCCCCCAACGGGCCCTCAAAACACACGTATACTTCGCCGTGCGCCCTATCATCTAGGTGGACCCTACACTCCTTCTCCTTCTCGGTCTGCACAGAAACTGAAACTGGCTCCGCAACCTCAGCCTGCACTACTGCTGCACTAACCGGACTCCGTAGTACACCAGACCAAGCACCCAGAAAACCCTGCGGAGCCACATCACGATCCAATCTAGCTAGCAGGTTCTGCACATTAACCAAAAGCTCCCACACCCCTGCCGCTTCACCGCCGCTTGCTACCCCTGCCGCAGTTACGCCGCTAAGTGCTCCCTGACCCCCACTAAACACAGGCACACTAGCATCAGAAAAACAAACACGAGACACAGACGCATACTCACCGGGCTGCAAGGGATCTGTGCTCCCTCCAGCCGGAGTGCTGGTATCCGGACGTCCACGAACGGCCCAATCCGCCACCGACCCGTCCACCGATGTGCCTTGGAGGTGTCCGCAGACCCGCTGCTCCGGGACGCCGCTGGGACACCGGATTCGGACTCCACGCGATAGGGGGAGACGCCGCCTGGACCGGCGAGGGCACATCCTGCTGACCGGCGCCAGCCGCACTCCAGGCCGCCGCAGGAGGCTGTCCGCTCCACAGCCCTGGAGCAGGGGGACCCCCCGCCGCTGCAACAGGGGCCGACCCAGCGCCGTCCTGCCTCGGGCCGCCCGCCCCGCTTCCATCCACCGCTCCTCTGGGCCCCGCTCGCACCGCCGAGGCAGGCCGCGCGGCAGGAACGGCACCGCCGCGGCCTCCCGCTAATCTAGGCCCCAAGCGCTGCCCGGAGCGTCTAGGCTCCGCCCCCACCGCACCTCGAGGTGAGGGCCTTGCGACCGCCGCTGCGCCCCGCCTGGCAGTCGGATTCCTCCCAGGCCGGGGCCTACTCGCCGCTGCTCTTACCAGTGCCCGGCCTGGAGGTTCCCGGGAGGGGCTCCTACGCCTGCGGGGGGCGCTAGGCCCAGGATCCGGCGATAGGCGCTCGGGGGGCCGTGTCCGCCGAGCCCGCCGATCAAGATGGGGGACCGCCAGCGAGGATCCGCTGCCGCCGGCGCCGCCGTCCAGCAGGTGGGCAACCTGCGCCTCCAGCCATCCAGGAGGCCGGGAGGCTGCAGCCGCCCTCAGGCTCTGCAGCACCGCATCAACTCCGGACATGATGCTTCTAGTGCAGGTGAGTGGGAACTGACCGGCCCCCGCCCCCTGACACTTCACTAACCCTCTCTTCCACTAGCCCCCCCGCCCCCTAATGCTGTTAACCCTTTCAGCCCCACCCCCTCCTCTCCAACCCATTGTCATGCTGGCCTTCGCTTAGCCGTGGGGGGGAGGGGGAGGCTCGCGCCGGCCTGTCCTTTTCCACTGGTAAGTCTGTGAACATGTAGCAAGAAATGCAGCTCACCAAATGGCTCCTGGCCTCTTCTATGTTCTTACTGTTAAATACATATTAAAGCAGTGAAAAACCTGTGAAAATTGGCGGCGCGCGGCTTACCGATGTCCTCATTTCAGCTGCAACGACCAAAATCCAGTGTTTTTTGAGCTCTCGGAGACTCTTCACTTATCCCAGAATGGACTGGAAATATGCAAATTCTCTCCTCAGGACTGCTCCCCTGGTTTACCGATGTCCTCCTTTCAGCTGCAACAACCAAAATCCAGTGTTCTTTCAGCTTGCGGAGACTTCATTTATCCCAGAATGGACTGGAAATATGCAAATTTTCTCCTCAGGACTCCTCCCCTGGTTTAGTGGTTATATTCTTGTACATAGGAGCAGTATTATAGCAGTTATATTCTTTTAAATAGAAGCAGTATTATAGCAGTTATATTCTTGTACATAGGGCGCAGTATTATAGTAGATATATTCTTGTACATAGGGTATAGTATTATAGTAGTTATATTCTTCTACATAGAGGGCAATATTATAGTAGTTATATTCTTGTACATAGGAGCAGTATTATAGTAGTTATATTCTTGTACATAGCAGTATTATAGTAGTTATATTATTGTACGTGGGGCAGTATTACAGTAGTTATATTCCTGTACATAGGAGCAGCATTATAGTAGTCATATTCTTGTACATAGCAGTATTATAGTAGTTATATTCGTGTACATATGGGCAGTATTATAGTAGTTATATTCTTGTACATAGGGAACAGTATTATAGTAGTTATATTTTTGTACATAGGAGCAGTATTATAACAGTCATATTCTTGTACATAGGAGCAGTATTATAGTAGTTATATTCTTGTACATAGGAGCAGTATTATAGTAGTTATATTCTTGAACATAGGAGCAGTATTATAGTAGTTATATTATTGTACATGAGGCAGTATTTCAGTAGTTATATTCCTGTACATAGGGAGCAGTATTATAGTAGTTTTATTCTTGAACATGAGGGCAGTGTTATAGAATTTATATTTTTGTACATAAGAGCAGTATTATAGTAGTTATATTTTTCTTTCTCCATCCAGGAGGACTCTGAGGGTGTGCAAGGTTGTTCTTTGTGGGTAAAGTCTTATCTTGATGTATTTGATCATGGTTCTCCTGTGTGAGAGCCTGGTATTGGTTCCTGAGCAGTATGGGTGCTGACTGCCTCCCGATCCTCTTGATTCTCTGTGTCACATGCTTCCATTTCTCTGTTTCTTCAGGTGCACTTTGAATTTCTTCTCTTTCTGTAACCTGAAGAGATAATTCTGCTCTGTCTAAGAACTCTTCATCTTCCTTAATGGTTTTCAATGTAGCTAATCTCTCTTCTAGATTTTGCAACTTTTCCTCTAACAGGGACACAAGCTTGCATTTCTGGAATGTGGAGTTTGGCTTGACCCTGGTATTGTCGAAGCCTCTTGGGAAAGAGGGAGATACCTCCTGCTGACACTCTTTCAATCCCTTACCTTTTCTCCCAACGCGACCACCCGAACCCATTCTCCCAATTAAGACAGAGACAAGAGTTTCTTTGGAATTATGTAGGCCACAGCAGCCTGTTTATTAAACAAAACAACAGTTAACAATTAATGTAAAAGCATACATTTCAAAAACTAGGGGAAGTCCTTGGAGCCCAAAAGAATCTGGTGATTTTAACCATACCGCGAACATAACTCAAAACCATATTTTACTCCCAGCCGTTGTAAACCTGGCTCGGGAGCACCAAAAACCCCACAAGAGGGTTCACTGTTCGCGGTAAAAACGTGAGATCCGACCACCCCTGCCGGAACTCCCCACCACCAATCACCAGATCCGAAACATAATAAACTTCAAAACAGAGGAGCCATATACCGATGGACCCCCCAAACCAATTTCCACCAACTCCAAGGACTCCCCCCAGCCGCCCCGGCTGCAATGACCCAAAAAGAACCATATATGAATACTATAACTACCCGCTCACCGCGAGTAATGTAACTCCACAGAACCACAAACTAAAGGGCGGGAGGGAGGGATGCTTCTAGTGCAGGTGAGCGGGAACTGACCGGCCCCCGCCCCCTGACACTTCACTAACCCTCTCTTCCACTAGCCCCCCGCCCCCTAATGCTGTTAACCCTTTCAGCCCCTCCTCTCCAACCCATTGTCATGCTGGCCTTCGTTTAGCCGTGGGGGGGAGGGGGCGGCTCACTCCGGCCTGTCCTTGACCCTGGTATTGTCGAAGCCTCTTGGGAAAGAGGGAGATACCTCCTGCTGACACTCTTTCAATCCCTTACCTTTTCTCCCAACGCGACCACCCGAACCCATTCTCCCAATTAAGACAGAGACAAGAGTTTCTTTGGAATTATGTAGGCCACAGCAGCCTGTTTATTAAACAAAACAACAGTTAACAATTAATGTAAAAGCATACATTTCAAAAACTAGGGGAAGTCCTTGGAGCCCAAAAGAATCTGGTGATTTTAACCATACCGCGAACATAACTCAAAACCATATTTTACTCCCAGCCGTTGTAAACCTGGCACGGGAGCACCAAAAACCCCACAAGAGGGTTCACTGTTCGCGGTAAAAACGTGAGATCCGACCACCCCTGCCGGAACTCCCCACCACCAATCACCAGATCCGAAACATAATAAACTTCAAAACAGAGGAGCCATATACCGATGCACCCCCAAACCAATTTCCACCAACTCCAAGGACTCCCCCCAGCCGCCACAATGAAAGGCCTTTGAACACCTTAAAGGCCCGAGACCCCACCCGACCGAAAAGCTATGGCCCTCTCAATGCAATCCTGTAACCCGAGAGCCCAAATATCCATTCCCACAGCATTCAAATGAACACCGTCCGCCAACCAATACTCCCCTTTTCCTGATTCCAGTTCAAAATGTCTAACCGCCGCGCCCCCATTCCTAACCACAAAGGCAGACACCGGCTTGTTCACCTTTATACGGGCCTTGTCAATTTTTACCAAAGACCGCATGTGCTTCCACCGTTTCCGTGGCACAATTTCGGACCAGACGATAGTCAACCCCGCAAACAACCCACAACCGCAAACAATCCTGTTTTATGTCTCTGACCAACTCCCGAAAAGGTCGGGCCCCGAGATCGTTACCCCCCACGTGCAAAACCAAAACGTCGGGGGCTCTGTCCAGTCTCATACTGTTATGGATCTCCCGCAACACGCGATTCCAGGCCATACCCCGAAAACCGAGCCACCGGATGACTGCGACACTTCGATCAAAGCCCAGTTGCCTGCCATCCGTCCGAACGTCGGCTCACAGAGCTCCCCAGTGCACATACGAGTGTCCAAGAATCCACACCAATAAACCTTGGTGACCTTGAAAACAAAACACAAACTTAACAACTGTCCCCAACTGCAGCAAAACACTCCATCAAGCCTATAAAACCCCCTCGACCACCCCCTGTGGCCGCACATAACTCCTAAAGCGGTTGGAGCGCCACCTACCGATCCTGCGAATGGCGGAATCCCCCAATCCCCCAATTGCCGCTTCATTTGCGGCTCCTATCCGGAAGGAGTGAGGGGCGAAACAAGCCCCATCCAAACCCACCGACGCAATCGCCTTTTTGAAAACCGCCGTGAACTGGTATCGAGACAAGCAGGAACCGTCCTGGTGACATAACAAAGACCCATCCCGCCTAGGCTGCAGGCCCCAAAAGTTGCTAAGGCAAGAGACTGGACACATAACAGACCCCGCAACTGAACCCACCACAATTCTACTGCCCCGCCCCTCCTGATGCGACTTTGACCGTCGCAACCATAACTCTACCTGGCCCTCAGCCAACAACACGTCCCTGGCCAATAAGCCCCCCGACCCTTTTTTTTTTGGTGCCACCAACTCTCCCACTCTAAACGCCCCCAAAAAGGCTAATGAAAAAGCCAGCCGAAATAAACAAAGCTCAAAAAACGAAGAACACAATGAAGACAACGCCTCGCCCAATTTTTCCAAAACGTTAAAAGACACGGGCCGCCTTGAATCTGTTCCTCTGGGCCGCCACCTAAAACCTTTTACGGCCATCTGCACCAAAAAGGACTTGATGATATCGTCCTGACACCGCAATTTGCAACCAAAAGCCAAAGCCGCCATGACTCTTGACACTTTTGCAGGAGACCAACCCGCTGATGCCCCCCGGCTTAACCATGACAACAGGATCCCGAACCTGATCCTGGTGGCTCAGCCAACAAGATGCCGCCGCTAGCAAAACCTCAACTCCCGCCAAATTGCATGATAGGCCTCCCAGGTTCTGGGAGCCAACGACGCCTTAATCAACGCCTGAGCGTCCCGGACACCGCTAGCCAAAGTTCTGGAGGGCACTCCAAACCGACCATCTCCGCCTCCGGGGCCAATGACCGAAAGCGATCGAACTGTAAACGAGAAAGAAAGTCAGCGATAAAGTTATGAACTCCCGGCACATGCGACGCTGTGACGTGCGCGTTCAGAGTCAAACACAACAACACCAAATGCCGTAACACGCAAACCACCGGCGGCGATGATGCAGACAAACTATTAATCACGCACACCACCCCCATGTTATCGCAGCGAAAACGAACGCGCCTGTTCCGAAAAATATCTTGCCACAAGTGCACAGATACCAAAATAGGGAAAATCTCCAGAAGAGCAATGTTACGAACTAAACCGGAAGAAATCCAACTCGCAGGCCACTTTGCCGCGCACCATTGCCCTTGAAAATATGCTCCAAAACCCGAACCTCCGGCTGCGTCAGTGAATAATTCCAACGACTCGTTGTCAATCACACCCGCCATAAACAAAGACCTACTGTTATATGACTTCAGGAACTCACTCCACACTGCCAAATCCTCCTTGTGCTCAGCTGATAACCGCACGAAATGGTGAGGAGCCTTAACTCCCGCCGTAGCGCTAGCCAACCTCCTAGAAAAAACTCGCCCCATTGGCATGACTCGACAAGCGAAATTAAGTTTACCAAGCAGTGATTGCAAGTCTCGCAAAGGCAACTTACGCAGGCGACCAGTCCGCCCATCATCTTCCCGCAGGCCCGCCAATTTGTCCTCCGGCAAACGAAACTCCCACCGCACGGTATCAATGACTATGCCTAAGAAACACAAACACGTCCTCGGGCCCTCTGTCTTGCCCGGGGCCAGCGGGACACCGAACCGCAAAGCCACCCATTCAATCGCACTCAAAATCCTTGCACAGCAATCAGACCCCGCCGGACCGATGCACAAAAAATCGTCTAGGTAGTGTAGTACCGTGTCACAACCAGACACGTCCCGTACCACCCATTCCAAAAAGGAACTAAACGCCTCGAACAGAGCACAAGACAGCGAACAACCCATGGGCAAACATCTGTCAACAAAAAATTTATCCTCCCAAAAACATCCAAGAAGTCTAATGCTAGACGGATGAACCGGCAGCAATCGAAAAGCGGATTCTATGTCCGTCTTTGCAAGCAGGGCGCCTTTTCCGCATTTCTGCCCCCAAACTACCGCTTCATCAAACGATGCGTAAACCACCGAGCACAACTCAGGATCGATGCCGTCGCTCACCGACCTACCCTTAGGATACGACAGGTGCTGAATAAGGCGAAATTTACCCGCTTCCTTCTTAGGGACCACCCCCAGAGGGGAAACAACTAAGTCCTCAAACGGAGCGTTGTCAAATGGGCCCGCCATGCGGCCCACAGCCACCTCCTTACGTAACTTCTCTGAAACCACCTCAGAGTGTAACAAGGCTGAATGCAAATTTTTTCTAACAACGGGAACCACAAAAGGAGGGGCCGGAATAACAAAACCTTCCGTAAAACCGGACAGTAACAGTGCCGCCTTTTCCCTATCTGGATACCTATTTAGATAAGGGACCATCCTTTCCACCATCACCGGAGTCTCCCTCATGGGAATTACCTGAACCTGATTTTGCCTTGCCCTTCTTAAAGCATTTCGCGGCTCCGTGGGAGGAACCACTGCAGTGGGAGCACAAATGTTTAAATCTACAATTGCTTCCGAATTTGCACTGTCCCTCATTAAATTGCCAGCAGACGCCCAACTTCTGTCCGCCTGCCTGACAGGCGTTGCCTGAAGTGCTCCCTGCACCGGACTGTGATCCATGGCCGGACCCACCGGCCCCCCCTTGAAAGGGATGGCCGAACTTGTACTGCGCCATTACGCGCAACCAGAGACCAATATCTTTCTGGTCCCACCTAATGGCCGGCCACACAGCTTTTCTCTGCCTAAACTGCTCATCGTACCTAAGCCACGCCTGACCGCCATACACCCTATGAGCCTCGCTGATGGAATCCATGTAGCAAAATAGCCCCAAGCAATTCTCAGGAGCCTTCTCGCCAATAACACTGGCCAAAATGGCAAAAGCCTGAAGCCAATTAGCAAAAGTCTGGGGAATCAAACGCCAACGCCGTTTTTCTTCCTCCTCCTTTTTTAAATCCTCCTTCTTCCCCTTGTCAATGTTAAATTTCTCTAGGGGGAGCAGTGAAGAAATTTCCACATACTCGTCCTTGCTAATCTTTTCCCTGACCTCTTTCTTAAGATGCGCCCCCAACGGGCCCTCAAAACACACGTATACTTCGCCGTGCGCCCTATCATCTAAGTGGACCCTACACTCCTTCTCCTTCTCGGTCTGCACAGAAACTGAAACTGGTTCCGCAACCTCAGCCTGCACTACTGCTGCACTAACCGGACTCCGTGGTACACCAGACCAAGCACCCAGAAAACCCTGCGGAGCCACATCACGATCCAATCTAGCTAGCAGGTTCTGCACATTAACCAAAAGGTCCTGCACCCCTGCCGCTTCACCGCCGCCTGCTACCCCTGCCGCAGCTACGCCGCTAAGCGCTTCCTGACCCCCAATAAACGCAGGCGCACTAGCTTCAGAAAAACAAACACGAGACACAGACGCATACTCACCGGGCTGCAAGGGATCTGTGGTCCCTCCAGCCGGAGTGCTGGTATCCGGACGTCCACGAACGGCCTAATCCGCCACCGACCCATCCACCGATGTGCCTTGGAGGTGTCCGTCAGACCCGCTGCTCCGGGACGCCGCTGACGCGTGGGACACCGGATTCGGACTCCACGCGATAGGGGGAGACGCCGCCTGGACCAGCGAGGGCACATCCTGCTGACCCGCGCCAGCCGCACTCCAGGCCGCCGCAGGAGGCTGTCCGCTCCACAGCCCTGGAGCAGGGGGACCCCCCGCAGCTGCAGCAGGGGCCGACCCAGCACCGTCCTGCCTCGGGCCGTCCGCCCTGCTTCCATCCACCGCTCCTCTGGGCCCCGCTCGCACCGCCGAGGCAGGCCGCGCGGCAGGAACGGCACCGCCGCGGCCTCCCGCTGCTCTAGGCCCCAAGCGCTGCCCGGAGCGTCAAGGCTCCGCCCCCACCGCACCACAAGGTGAGGGCCTTGCGACCGCCGCTGCGCCCCGCCTGGCAGTCGGATTCCTCCCAGGCCGGGGCCTACTCGCCGCTGCTCTTACCGGCGCCCGGCCTGGAGGGTCCCGGGAGGGGCTCCTACGCCTGCGGGGGGCGCTAGGCCCAGGATCCGGCGATAGGCGCTCGGGGGGCCGTGTCCGCCGAGCCCGCCGATCAAGATGGGGGACCGCCGGCGAGGATCCGCTGCCGCCGGCGCCGCCGTCCAGCAGGTGGGCAACCTGCGCCTCCAGCCATCCAGGAGGCCGGGAGGCTGCAGCCGCCCTCAGGCTCTGCAGCACCGCATCAACTCCGGACATGATGCTTCTAGTGCAGGTGAGCGGGAACTGACCGGCCCCCGCCCCCTGACACTTCACTAACCCTCTCTTCCACTAGCCCCCCCGCCCCCTAATGCTGTTAACCCTTTCAGCCCCACCCCCTCCTCTCCAACCCATTGTCATGCTGGCCTTCGCTTAGCCGTGGGGGGGAGGGGGCGGCTCGCTCCGGCCTGTCCTTTTCCACTGGTAAGTCTGTGAACATGTAGCAAGAAATACAGCTCACCAAATGGCTCCTGGCCTCTTCTATCTTCTTACTGTTAAATACATATTAAAGCAGTGAAAAACCTGTGAAAATTGGCGGCGCGCGGCTTACCGATGTCCTCATTTCAGCTGCAACGACCAAAATCCAGTGTTCTTTGAGCTCTCGGAGACTCTTCACTTATCCCAGAATGGACTGGAAATATGCAAATTCTCTCCTCAGGACTGCTCCCCTGGTTTACCGATGTCCTCCTTTCAGCTGCAACAACCAAAATCCAGTGTTCTTTCAGCTTGCGGAGACTTCATCTATCCCAGAATGGACTGGAAATATGCAAATTTTCTCCTCAGGACTCCTCCCCTGGTTTAGTAGTTATATTCTTGTACATAGGAGCAGTATTATAGCAGTTATATTCTTTTACATAGAAGCAGTATTATAGCAGTTATATTCTTGTACATAGGGGGCAGTATTATAGTAGATATATTCTTGTACATAGGGTATAGTATTATAGTAGTAATATTCTTCTACATAGAGGGCAATATTATAGTAGTTATATTCTTGTACATAGGAGCAGTATTATAGTAGTTATATTTTTGTACATAGCAGTATTATAGTAGTTATAGTCTTGTACATAGGGGCAGTATTATAGTAGTTATATTCTTGTACATAGGGAACAGTATTATAGTAGTTATATTTTTGTACATAGGAGCAGTATTATAATAGTCATATTCTTGTACATAGGAGCAGTATTATAGTAGTTATATTCTTGTACATAGGAGCAGTATTATAGTAGTTATATTCTTGAACATAGGAGCAGTATTATAGTAGTTATATTATTGTACATGGGGCAGTATTACAGTAGTTATATTCCTGTACACAGGAGCAGCATTATAGTAGTTATATTCTTGTACATAGCAGTATTATAGTAGTTATATTCGTGTACATAGGGGCAGTATTATAGTAGTTATATTCTTGTACATAGGGAACAGTATTATAGTAGTTATATTTTTGTACATAGGAGCAGTATTATAATAGTCATATTCTTGTACATAGGAGCAGTATTATAGTAGTTATATTATTGTACATGAGGCAGTATTACAGTAGTTATATTCCTGTACATAGGGAGCAGTATTATAGTAGTTTTATTCTTGAACATGAGGGCAGTGTTATAGAATTTATATTTTTGTACATAAGAGCAGTATTATAGTAGTTATATTCTTGTACATAGGAGCAGTATTATAGTAGTTATATTCTTGTACATATGAGCAGTATTATAGTAGTTATATTCTTGTACATAGTGTAGGGATTGTACTCGCTCAGGTGCGGCAGATGACACTCTGGAGGCACGTTTCATTAAAAGTTCACAGGTTTATTGTTCCATAGACCACATAGCAACAGGAACAACAGGTAAACAGTCTTACATCAGACGGAAAAGTCCTCAGTGTCCATAGTAGAGCTCCGCTCTCTCTCAGGTCTGTAGGCACACAGGCTGTGCCATGTCCAGCACGTAGGCTCTCCAGCCTAAAGATGGTCTCTGTGTGCTGTTCAGGACGTCTGTCCCCACGTGGAACCGTCCAACACACAGGCCACTCTGCAGTGTCCAGCCAGGACACATGGAAGTTTGTCCACCCTGACAGACTCCCAAACACACTCTCTCCATGTGCTACACACACACCTCTTTTATAGGTGTAACCACACCCAGGAACCCATCACATGATTAGACATGTGGTTCTGACATCACCACAGGTCCTGAAACAAACATAGATAGGCACGGTTATGCCCCTTACCCAGGGGTGAGGTATATGGGTAGCCAGACCCTCCCATCTCTCATAGCTACCCGTAACCCGGACCCAAACATACTAAACAATTTCTTATTGCTTTATGTGCATTACAGAAAACACTCCGGGTCACATCACAGCAACAAGCCTTCTCTGTGATACATACCTCCCGTTGACTATACAACCTTTAGCCACGCTACATACCTCCCCCCTCTGCCTAAAGCCGTGGGGCTTGGCACTTTTCCTAAACCGAGTAGAGACCCCTCTCAGTCGTCCCTGACAGTCAAACCATCTGTCTAAGTCAGAGCCTGTTATTGAACCCTTTCGTCGGCATTCATCATCCCTTTCCGTCACATCCTTTGATAACGATGACCCCTTGTCATCTCGTCTGCTATAGGATCTCCCGCTTAGGTCACTGAGCCCTGAACTAACTGAGGAGTCACTACTTCTAACTCTTCCATCTGACCACATTCGGTTCTACCTCGGTCGTTGATCTCTCCTATTGTCTTTCTTCGGAGAGCAGCTCTTCTCTTTACGTCTATATTCTCTGTTAACTTCAGCTTGAGGACTTCCAGGCTTTAGAGCACCTCTTTGCCTCTCTAGCAGCTGTTTATTAACTTGCCGTCTCTCAAGTCTCAGCTGCTCTACCTCCCTTAGGTATGCCATGCGATATTCCAGGAGCATGCGGATATTCCTGAGACTCTCTCTGGATCCGACAACCAGGAACGGAACCATCCCATCTTCACCCATGACCTGGACCTCTTCATCAGCCGGTATCCTCAGTCTCTTCAGACTGGATTTATCCACCATCTCCTGCATCACTCTCCCAAGTTTCCCAATGACTTTCGCCACCAGACCTTTAGGTACTTGGACTGTGTCTTCCACTAAGCCCAGCCGACTAAGAGCTTTCCTTTCACGCTCCAAACGTCGAACGGCTTCATCATTCTTCAAAATGATCTTCTGCTTTGTACGGAGGCAGTGTAGGTGCATATCCCTCAGGACAGCCACCCGCTTCACTGTGACTTCCCTAGTCGACAGTATGACCAATTGCTGAGTCTCAGGCACCCAGTGCACACTACAAGCCTCTACTGCCTTTCTAAATGCTTCATGCACACCCTTCCTGGCGCACACTTCTCGCATGTCTTCGGGTACTTCTATTATGCTCTTGAAAAGCGGGGTCTCATCTTCACGGACATCTGCCACAACCGGGTGACTCTCTTGTTCCGCTTTTAGCACAAACTCTTCCTCAGTCTTTTCTTCCGCTTGAGCCTTTGCCAAGATGGGCATTGGCAACTCCTCTGCCAGGCAGCGACGTTCCTCCTCTCTCTGGAGAAGCTCCTGCTGATGCTTTTCTTGAGCCATTCTGAGCACATCCATATTTTTCAATATGGCCCTATTCATGGCCTGATACGCTGATAGGTGACCTCTGAGTTCAACGACCTCCTTCTCTAGGTCACCCACTTTGTGCTCAATTGCTTGCCTCAGGACCCTTTCTTGTTCAACAGTTTCTTTAAGCAGCTCTATGTTATGGTCCTGCTCTCTTTTGGCCAGCACATGTCGCACCACCAGTTCTTTAATTAAACTTTCAAACGGGGGCTCTTGTCCACCCACACTCTGCCTCATCAGAGTTCCACCTGTTTCTGCAACCACCTCTATGGTCTCTCCTGGGCTCTCTGTCAGTTTACTGTTCGGTACCTCTGGACTCTTGGTAACTTCAGAGTTCTCCATCTCTTCAGCATCAGGTACTTCATCATACTGAGCCAGTTCAGTCCTTCCGGGCATTGCAGACGTGGGTCTACTACAGATCTGTTCTAACCCCAGCCCGACACTAACTACCTCAGTGCTAGGGTTTGTCAGAGATAAAGTGACCTCCTCATCAAGGACAATAATGTTATCTGCACCTGACCCTGTCTCTTCCTCATCATCTTTCTTCTCAGAGGGTGTAACTTGTCCCACCTTTTTGCGTCCCCCGCGACGAGATGAAGATCTGTGATTTTTACTCGGCTCCTCCTTACTGCACTCTTTTCCCTTTGCGCTCGAGTCACAGTCTGAATAGGAGTCACCCCCTCTCCCTCTGTCATCCTGGAACAGCAAGTCCCCACTTACACAGGTGTCAGACCCACACTTTCTTCCGGTCACCCGTAACTCTGGACTATTAACCTTAGATGTCGCTATCTTCTTTTCACACATCACATCACTCGGAATCACTACAGCCGCCTGTTGTGGTGGGGCTCCCTTAGGGTCTTTCTGGATCCTTTTTGAGCAACCAGACACTCCCCTTTCCTCCCACAAGTCCCAAAACCTTTCAAAGTCCTGGCCTATTACAACAGGGAATGGCAAGTCTGGGACTCCATCTTACTTCCGGGAATCAGATAAACAGGCAGTGTGGCGCTCACCAGCGTCACCAGGCTCCCCGAGTCCAGAGATCCAGTCACGCACACTCCATTGACTTCTACAGAACAGCTCTGTGTCATCTTGCCAGATGAAAAGTCAGTACAATATTCTGAACATGTGCTGTTCGAACACTGAACCCGGCAACAGTCCATCAGTGCATTCACCGCCACCCCTTTTTGGGCCACCACCCCTATGTGGGTTGCCGCCCCCTTTTTGGACTCCACCCCTTTTTGGGTTACCGCCCCCTTGTGGACCATTTTTTCCTTTAGGGCCACCGCCCCTTTTAGGGACTCCACCCCCTTTTGGGCAACTACCCCCTTTTGAGACGCAGCCCCTTTTTGGCCAACCATAATTATTTGGGGTCACCGCTCCGTTTTGGGACTCCACCCCACTTTTAGGGACACCACCCCACTCTGGGGTACACCCTGTGGACTTCCCACAGTACTCTCAGGCCCTAGTTTGCACAGCACACCAATGTGACTCTGGCCCTTTAAGAGTCTGCACATTCTAAAACAGCAATGTCTCTTTTTTTTTCCTGCAACTGCACTTCACAAGGCTCTGCACCGCGGACTTCGTGGACCCGCCGATCCACAGCAAAACTTCGTAACCCCGCCGAGTTACCGCCAGACGCCTTCAGTCTTCGTGGCCCCGCCGAGCCACAGCAAGTCGATCGCAGAAGAAAAAAAAGAAATACATGGACTCACCGGTCCACAGCAAGCACTTGCACACGTGCTTATAGAAAAAAAAAAACCACAGTCTCTCACTGACCCTGGTCAGATTAACACAGACTACGGTCTGTTACACACCCGGCTTTAACATAGCCCCAAAACAGTTTTTCACTGACCCCGGTCAGTACAATACACGGTTTTCAGACCGTCACCCGTTGGCAACTTCCCGGGTTTCTGGACACCCCTCAGCCTCAGAGATGCCCAGACGCACTGTCTCTGTTTTCTTCCACTCTGACCCCGGTCAGTACACACGGACACCTGTCTGTTACCTGTTGGTGCCGGCCACACAGTTTCCCGGATCCCTCTTCTCCTCAGAGGTATCCCAAAACAGCAGTTCTCACTGATCCCGATCAGTATTTACTCACGGTTGTCAAGACCTTCCACTCTTCTGGCTCAGAGCAGCCAGCGCTGCAACATGTGCTCCTTGGATCGCTGCCCGCATTCGAAACACCAATTGTAGGGATTGTACTCGCTCAGGTGCGGCAGATGACACTCTGGAGGCACGTTTCATTAAAAGTTCACAGGTTTATTGCTCCATAGACCACATAGCAACAGGAACAACAGGTAAACAGTCTTACATCAGACGGAAAAGTCCTCAGTGTCCATAGTAGAGCTCCGCTCTCTCTCAGACCTGTAAGCATTCAGGCTGTGTCATGTCCAGCATGTAGACTCTCCAGCCTAAAGATGGTCTCTGTGTGTTGTTCAGGACGTCTGTCCCCACGTGGAACCGTCCAACACACAGGCCACTCTGCAGTGTCCAGCCAGGACACATGGAAGTCTGTCCACCCTGACAGACTCCCAAACACACTCTCTCCATGTGCTACACACACCTCTTTACATAGGTGTAACCACACCCAGGAACCCATCACATGATTAGACATGTGGTTCTGACATCACCACAGGTCCTGAAACAAACATAGATAGGCACGGTTATGCCCCTTACCCAGGGGTGAGGTATATGGGGAGCCAGACCCTCCCATCTCTCATAGCTACCCGTAACCCGGACCCAAACATACTAAACAATTTCTTATTGCTTTATGTGCATTACAGAAAACACTCTGGGTCACATCACAGCAACAAGCCTTCTCTGTGATACATACCTCCCGTTGACTATCCAACCTTTAGCCACGCTACAATAGGGGTAGTATTACAGTAGTTATATTCTTGTACATAGGAGCAGTATTATAGTAGTTATATTCTTGTACATAGGAGCAGTATTATAGTAGTTATATTCTTGTACATAGGGGTAGTATTATAGTAGTTATATTCTTGTACATAGGGAGCAGTATTATAGTAGTTATATTCTTGTACATAGGGACAGTATTATAGTAGTTATATTCTTGTACATAGGAGCAGTATTATAGTAGTTATATTTTTGTACATAGGGGCAGTATTATAGTAGTTATATTCTTGTATATAGGAGCAGTATTATAGTAGTTATATTCTTGTACATAGGAGCAGTATTATAGTAGTTATATTCTTGTACATAGGAGCAGTATTATAGTAGTTATATTCTTGTACATAGGGGCAGTATTACAGTAGTTATATTCTTGTACATAGGAGCAGTATTATAGTATGTATATTCTTGTACATAGGAGCAGTATTATAGTAGTTATATTCCTGTACATAGGGGTAGTATTATAGTAGTTATATTCTTGTACATAGGGGCAGTATTATAGTAGTTATATTCTTGTACATAGGGTGCAGTATTATAGTAGTTATATTCTTGTACATAGGAGCAGTATTATAGTAGTTATATTCTTGTACATAGGGGCAGTATTACAGTAGTTATATTCTTGTACATAGGAGCAGTATTATAGTATGTATATTCTTGTACATAGGAGCAGTATTATAGTAGTTATTTTCTTGTACATAGGAGCAGTATTATAGTAGTTATGTTCTTGTACATAGGGGGCAGTGTTATAGTAGTTATATTCTTGTACAATAGATATTTTCTTGTTGATAAATTCACTATAAGTATTTATAGTGCTGCCCTTTAAGAATCCTCAGGGTGATGTTTGTATCGTGTTCTTTCCTGTTTCCCTCTTAGTAAATAACACAGAATAAACTGCTTGACATATTTTTTAACACAATCCCAAGCTGCGTCTCTTAATAAATGGCACAGAATGTTCCTCCGCTTCTGTTTGAGCTGTCTCCAGTGTTATATTTTTCTGACCTCTGAGTCAATATTAAAAAGTCATCTTCCCCAATTTCATATTTTTTTAACCTCAAATAGCTTTAATCAGTACATATTTTTGCCCTTTTATCTCCTTTATGTTCATTATTTTCATGTTTTGTCACCTTTTTATGCCTTTTTTGCCTTTTCACATTGCCTCTCCACTTTGTAACATTTTTGTAATGATTACACACAGTATTTGATGGAGGGAGAAGCCACAGGGATCTGTTATCTCCACTTCTATGCCCTTTCTGTAGATTTGATGAAGCTTTTAATCTCTAGGTTCTGTAGCATCTCTGTCGGACATATAATTTTACCCATGGGGCCCAGTGCCGGACGTCAGTCTGTTATGCTGGTGTCTGTCTGTATCTCAATTACCTGAAATATACTTGTAAGGATCGACCTTGAGGAGTGGAGCTGGGAAAGGAACGTGTCAGTAATTTGGAAATACTACTTACTTCTTTCAATGGCAACAGACATTCAGACAGGTTCACTTAACTTTGGTCATCTGTATTTTACTTGCTCAAAACTGTTTTATACCAGATATCACATTTACACAATACAGGATTGTCAATGTAATGTATAATAATAATAATCTTTATTTATATAGCACCAACATATCCCGCAGTGCTTTACAGTTTAACAGTTTCAAACGCAACAGTCATAAGTAACAACGTTAACAATACAATAATTAAAGCAAACTAAGACGACCCTGCTAGTGAGCTGGATTGTGGGGTAATTGGGGGGGCTGTATTACATTCTGAGCTGCTCTGAGAGTTCACCGGAGTTCAGCAGCTGATCAGCTCCAGTACTCTCACTTACGGCACCGCTGAATGGGAAAGTTCTCACAAAGCGGTAGTGCTGTAAGCGAGAGCTCTGGAGCTGATGAACTCCGGTGAACTCTCCCTGATACACTGATACACTGAGGGAGTGATTACCTCCTGTCAGTGTGTTATCGGAGGCTGGGTAGAGTGGTCACATCTCCCGATGTGACTGTTCTACACGTGAGATCGCCATGGGACACTCTGTATTAAATGTACTACGTTGAACAGGATAGTATTACCGTATATACTTGAGTATAAGCCGAGATTTTCAGCCCAAAATTTTGGGCTGAAAGTGCCCCTCTCGGCTTATACTCGAGTCACGGTGGGCGGCAGGGTCGGCGGGTGAGGGGGAGAGGGCGCTGAGGCATACTCACCTAGTCCCGGCGGTCCTGACGCTCCCTCTGCCCGTCACACGGTCTTCGGTGCTGCAGCTCTTCCCCTGTTCAGCGGTCACATGGGACCGCTGATTAGAGAAATGAATATGCGGCTCCACCTCCCATAGGGGTGGAGCCGCATATTCATTTCTCTAATCAGCGGTGCCGGTGACCGCTGATAGGGGAAGAGGCTGCGGCACCGAAGACCGTGTGACAGGCAGAGGGAGCAGGACGCCGGGAGCAGGTAAGTATGTAATATTCACCTGTCCGCGTTCCACACGCCGGGCGTCGCTCTGTCTTCACGTCCTCTTGCTCTGACTGTGCAGGTCAGAGGGCGCGATGATGCATATAGTGTGCGCAGCGCCCTCTGCCTGATCAGTCAATGCAGAGAGACGCCGGGACGAGACGCCGGGAGCTGCAAGCAAGAGAGATGAGTATGGCATTTTTTTTTATTGCAGCAGCAATGGCACAGCTTTATATGGCACAGCTATGGGGCAATAATGAATGGCGCAGAGCACTATATGGCAGCTATGGGGCAATAATGAACGGCGCAGAGCACTATATGGCACAGCTATGGGGCAATAATGAACGGCGCAGAGTACTATATGTCAGCTATGGGGCAATAATGAACGGCGCAGAGCACTATATGGCAGCTATGGGGCAATAATGAATGGTGCAGAGCACTATATGGCACAGCTATGGGGCAATAATGAACAGTGCAGAGCACTATATGGCACAGCTATGGGGCAATAATGAACGGTGCAGAGCACTATATGGCAGCTATGGGGCAATAATGAACGGTGCAGAGCACTATATGGCAGCTATGGGGCAATAATGAACGGCGCAGAGCACTATATGGCACAGCTATGGGGCAATAATGAACGGCGCAGAGTACTATATGTCAGCTATGGGGCAATAATGAACGGCGCAGAGCACTATATGGCAGCTATGGGGCAATAATGAATGGTGCAGAGCACTATATGGCACAGCTATGGGGCAATAATGAACAGTGCAGAGCACTATATGGCACAGCTATGGGGCAATAATGAACGGCGCAGAGCACTATATGGCACAGCTATGGGGCAATAATGAACGGCGCAGAGCACTATATGGCACAGCTATGGGGCAACAATGATCGGTGCAGAGCACTATATGGCACAGCTATGGGGCAATAATGAACAGTGCAGAGCACTATATGGCACAGCTATGGGGCAATAATGAACGGCGCAGAGCACTATATGGCACAGCTATGGGGCAATAATGAACGGCGCAGAGCACTATATGGCACAGCTATGGGGCAACAATGATCGGTGCAGAGCGCTATATGGCACAGCTATGGGGCAACAATGATCGGTGCAGAGCACTATATGGCACAGTTTTCTATGGTACATCTATGGGGAAATAATGAACGGTGCAGAGCACTATATGGCACAGCTATGGGGCCATAATGAACAGTATGGAGCATCTATTTTTATTTTTGAAATTCACCGGTAGCTGCTGCATTTTCCACCCTAGGCTTATACTCGAGTCAATAAGTTTTCCCAGTTTTTTGTGGCAAAATTAGGGGGGTCGGCTTATACTTGGGTCGGCTTATACTCAAGTATATACGGTATACGTTGGCTTATTATTTTTTTATTGTTTGCAGAAGATGAGGGCATCAGGGATTAGGCTTTCAGTAAGTATGGTAAATTTAGATTCAATAAAGGAGTCTGTGTGATTTTTTTCAAATAAAGGACTTTATTCTGGGTGTCTGTGTTTTTATACAATATTACTATGGGGTTAGTAATATATAGGTGTCTTATAGATGCCTCTCCATTTCTAACCTGTGGGCTTGATGTCACCCGACAATACAAAGGTGACATTAACCCCACAAATATGGACCCCACTTGCCACCGCTACAGGGCAAGTGGGAAGAGCGAGGCTAAGTGCCAGAACTGGCGCATCTATAAGATGCGCCATTTCTGGGACGGCTGAGAGATGATGTTTTTAGCTGGGGGATGCCAATATTTATGGCCCCTTTCCAGGCTTTTAATATCAGCCCGCAGCTGTCTGCCTAGCCTTTGCTGGTTCGATTTTATAGGGGGACCCAATGTCAATTTTTTCTGGGGTTCCCCTCTACACTTGCCAGTAAAGGCTAAGCAAACAGCTGTGAGCTGATATTAATAGCCTTGGAACCTTTGGCTAATGGCTCCTTCCCAGAACATTACAGCCCTCAGAAGTCGGCTTTCTTTGTTGCTGGTGGAAAAATTCTGCCGTAAAACATGTTTTAATTAGTGTAATTATGCTGATACTGTGAGCAGCAAGACTACGGATCGTCAGAAACTCAATAGAATTGATTTTTTTTACCTGCTCAATTATTCCTACACTCCCCGGTACTGAGTTTTACGTTCCAGCGCCAAGCAAGGGATTAAAAGTGTTCTACCTTTTGACTTATTGATAAAACTCAGACACTTCTCTGACCCAATCGACAAAATAAAACCTTCAGATTTTACTTATCCTACCTGCCACTTGGGATTGTAAAGTGCTAAAAAAGTGAAAAGCATTGAGCACCTTGTAACCTGAAGTGATCTCAACGACAGCTGTCAATAATGAAACAGAAATCTACAGTCACTAAAATACATTCGAATATGTGAGATCAGTGTAACAAAATATCAGCATTAATAGTGACTAATATAATACTGCCCCTATATACAAGAATACAACTACTATAATGCCGTCCCTATGTACAAGAATAAAACTACAATAATACTGCTCCCATGCAAAAGAATATAACTACTATAATACTGCTCCTTTGCACAAGAATATAACTACTATAATACTGCTCCTATGTACAAGAATATAACTACTATAATACTGCTCCTATGTACAAGAATAGAACTACTATAATACTGCTCCTATGTACAAGAATACAACTACTATAATACTGCTTCTATGTACAAGAATATAACTACTATAATACTGCCCCTATGTACAGGAATATAACTACTATAATACTGCTCCTATGTACAAGAATATAACTACTATAATACTGCCCCCTATGTACAAGAATATAACTACTATAATACTGCTCCCTATGTACAAGAATATAACTACTATAATACTGCCCCTATGTACAAGAATACAACTACTATAATACTACCCCAATGTACAAGAATATAACAACTATAATACTGTTCCTATGTACAAGAATATAACTACTATAATACTGCCTCCTATGTGCAAGAATATAACTACTATAATACTGCCCCTATGTACAAGAAGATAACACTATAATACTGCCCCCTATGTACAAGAATATAACTACTATGATACTGCTTCTATGTACAAGAATACTACTACTATAATACTGCCCCTATGTACAGGAATATAACTACTATAATACTGCCTCCTATGTGCAAGAATATAACTACTATAATACTGCCCCTATGTGCAAGAATATAACTACTATAATACTGCCCCTATGTACAAGAATACAACTACTATAATACTGCCCCTATGTACAAGAATACAATTACTACTATAATGCTGTCCCTATGTACAAGAATACAACTACTATAATACTGCTCCCATGCACAAAAATATAACTACTATAATACTGCTTCTATGTACAAGAATATAACTACTATAATACTGCCCCTATGTACAGGAATATAACTACTATAATACTGATCCAATGTACAAGAATATAACTACTATGATACGGCTCCTATGCACAAGAATATAACTACTATACTACTGCTCCTATGTACAAGAATATAACTACTATAATACTGCTCCTATGCACAAGAATATAACTACTATAATACGGCTCCTATGCACAAGAATATAACTACTATACTACTGCTCCTATGTACAAGAATATAACTACTATAATACTGTTCCTATGTACAAAAATATAACTACTATAATACTGCTCCTATGTACAAGAATACAACTACTATCATACTGCCTCTAGGTATATTTTTATTGTAATTTTACCCACTTTTTGGTTAGGATCATAGGAAATTCATTGTCCCTGAGGGCCTGTAAATTACAGATTACTTTCCTCCCCATCCCCCTCCCATTTTTCTGAACAAACCAAACACCTTGCGAGCTCCTTGATTTCAGTTCTATAGATCAGACCATGAATTATGGAGTGGCCTTGCTGTCATACACTTAGCAATATTAAATTAGATTTTCAATTCCCACTACATCCCGCTTTCTGTTCTCCTTAATCATTTTTGTGATAACAGCTGGTATTCAGTCAGCAGGAAATAAAGGCAATCGCAGTGACGTTCCTCCATCCTTGGCTCATGACGTGATTGCCACATAAACCGATGGTGGAGATTGAAGATGCTAATAGACAACCCAAAGATGCGGCAATGTGCAACACAGAAGGAAGAGAGTGATTAACTGGAGGGAGACCGTGTCCTGTACCAACAACAAAGCTGTTTTGTACCAGTATCAGAGGTGACTGTGAAAAGGTTGGAAATGCTTAAATTATTAGATTACTTAGATTATAAGGGATATTTTCATCACTTCAAGGCAAATAGTATGTACTAGAATAAAGCACATTTTTCTAAACTTTATAAAACGTACATGATAAGATGTCACCAATCATAAAGTAAATTGCTTATCCTGTACTGATCCCGAGTTACATCCTGTGTTAAACTCCAGAGCTGCACTCGCTATTCTGCTGGTGCAGTCACTGTGTACATACATTACATTACTGATCCTGAGTTACATCCTGTATTGTACTCCAGAGCTGCACTCACTATTCTGCTGGTGCAGTCACTGTGTACATACATTACATTACTGATCCTGAGTTACATTTTGTATTATACTCCAGAGCTGCACTCACTATTCTGCTGGTGCAGTCACTGTGTACATACAATACATTACTGATCCTGAGTTACATCCTGTATTATACTCCAGAGCTGCACTCACGATTTGTGCACTGTGTACATACATCTAAACAAAGGTGCCCTCTCGACCAACAGAGGGCATACCTCTAGGTCAAAACACATAAACCTATAAAGAATCACGCTCAGTTGTGGAACAGTGACGAGTGTCAGCGGGTCTAATAATCCGTAATTTATAGTAAAGTTAACTATTGACGAAAAATCCACGCCAAAGCGGTAGAGGTATCAAAATCAACCAGAACAAATTTATTAAAGTTACAAATATACATAGACATGATAAGTAAAAACATATATGGACAGTGGTGAATGGGAAATAACAGCTGAAGACACCAGTATACAAAGATGGTAAAGATGATACTGGTAAAGAACACATGCAAATCCATGCGTCCCTATTACAGGATCAAAACAGCATATGCTCTATGGTCATAGTGGGTGAATGTCAGAAGAGGGTCATTATATATATATATATATATATGTATATATATATATATATATATATACATATATATATATATATATACATATATATATATATGATAAGCCCACAGATGCAATTAATCAAGGGTTAAAGGCTCCCTAGAAAGAGATCCTAATAGGTATAAAGACCAAGAGCATAAATAAACATCAACAACAACCAAGGTGTCTAAGAAGTGAGTATTAAAACACTAATAGTACTGCGTAATTACCTTGGGACATGTTGGTAGTGGGATTCCGGAATGCTGTGGGAAGGAAAAAGGCCTCCACGCACGTTTCGCCATCATGGCTTCGTCAGGAAGCTCCTGACTAACTCTTGAAGCTCATCAAGAGAATGCCAAGAGTGTGCAAAGCAGTCATCAAAGCAAAAGGTGGCTACTTTGAAGAACCTCGAATATATGAAATAACTTTAGTTGTTTCACACTTTTTTTGTTAAGTAAATAATTCCACATGTGCTAATTCATATTTTTGATGCCTTCAGTGTGAATGTACAATTTTCATAGACCTGAAAATACAGAAAATTCTTTAAATGAGAAGGTGTGTCCAAACTTTTAGCCTGTACTGTACATTACATTACTGATCCTGAGTTACCTCCTGTATTATACCCCAGAGCGGCACTCACTATTCTGCTGGTGCAATCACTGTGTACATACATTACATTACTGATCCTGAGTTACATCCTGTATTATACACCAGAGTCCAGAGCTGCACTCATTATTCTGCTGGCGCAGTCACTGTGTACATACATTACATTACTGATCCTGAGTTACATCCTGTATTATACCCCCGAGCTGCACTCACTATTCTGCTGGTGCACTCACTGTGTATATAAATTACATTACAGATCCTGAGTTACATCCTTTATTATACTCCAGATCTGCACTCACTATTCTGCTAGTGCAGTCACTGTGTACATACGGTACATTACATTACTGATACTGAGTTACATCCTGCATTATGCTACAGAGCTGCACTCACACTTCTGCTGATGCAGTCACTGTATACATACAATACTGATCCTTAGTTACATCCTGTATTATACCCCAGAGCTGCACTCGCTATTCTGCTGGTGCAGTCACTGTGTACATACATTACATTACTGATCCTGAGTTACATCCTGTATTATACTCCAGAGCTGCACTCACTATTCTGCTGGTGTTGTCACTGTGTAAGGATTCTGGACTTTCCTGGTGCTGTTCGCCCTGATCCAAGATGGAGTCTTGTATCTCACCCTGTCATGGAACTTCCTGTCTGTCCTGATTATTTAAGTCAGGGTCATGTGTTCTAAAGTGCCTGAGTATTTTGTGCTGCTGGCTCCTGAGCTTCTGCTGGTTTGCTGGTGAAATTTCTGCTCACTACTCGGTGGTCTGTCTTTTTGCATTCAGCTACCTCTCGCCTCTGGAACTTCTGCAACGGGCTGCACACCCGTGGAAGTATCTTCCTTGTTTGATAAACTTTTCCCAGTGTTGTGCCTCTTTGCACAACCACATCAGGCGAGCAAGATTCAAGTTGTGCTTGTCTCATCCAGAAATATTTACTCATCTGCTACACTTAGATAGCGCTCTTTCTCTTTTCCCCTCGTCCTCTCTTTCCCAGGACTGCATTTACACAATGCATCATCAGTGAATTATTGGACTCCTACTAACAAGTACTAGCACATGTGTGATCAAGTTTTGCTGGACTTCCTCATTTAAAGTACTGTGTGCATTCGCACTATAAAATGGACTTCCTTGTTTAAATATCTGTTCGCCTCTAAGTTTGCTGTGATTTACTTTATTGTGCTGAGGACCTTGTTACTACTGCAGGAATATCTGTATTATGCTCTGTTTGCTTTTTACTATATAGAGCTGAAGACCTCGTTGCAATCTCAGAAATATCTGGGTCTACTCTGTTTACTTTTCTGTTTCGAGTAAAAATATTCTTTGCTGCAACTTTGTTCTCGGACTGGCTTTATCCCATGCTATTAGATTCCATAGTAGCCATATAATTATTACACACTGTGTACATACATTACATTACTGATCCTGAGTTACATCCTGTATTATACCCCAGAGCTGCACTCACTATTCTGCTGGTGCAGTCACTGTGAACATACATTACATTACTGATCCTGAGTTACATGTTGGCAGTATCTGTAAGGGACTGTACAGAGCGCAGCATCAATAACACATAGTATTTTAGCCTTATACTCTGTAAACAGAGAGAAACAATGTAGCTTATCTCAGTGACCTCCTTCCCCCTGGGATAAGTAATATCATCTAAAGGGAAATATGAAGGGGCCGCCATCCTAAATAATTTGCATAAGTACAGTAGAAATGTTTCTTCAGCCTGGTGGCTGACGAGGATGTGTATGTGCGCAGGTAGAGCGGCGGCGCAGCACACAATACACGGATTCGCCGGCTCAGCAGTCCTTTTTATATTATATATAGAAGCATTTCAAAGCCTCAAAGACAAAACAAGAAACAAACTTGTAACGCGTCAGCGTCAGAGAAAAGAAACTTCTGCTTATCTAGACTAAACACACCTCATATATCGTCTGTGCCAGAACTGTGGGCTAATACAAAGAGATCCCACATCATAGGCGAGTACAAAGCGCGTTTCAAGACAGAAGAATCGTTTAATGAAACAATATATCGGCAATTGTTTACAGAGGCTCATTCAGTTTTGTAAAACTAAATGATGCTAGCTGAGAATGGGTCACATGATCAGAAGCAGAAGTTTATATCCTAAGCTACATTGTTTAAATATTGTTAACAAAGTTATGTTAGTCATTTTAGTTTAGCTCCTTAAAAATGTACCGTGTTTCGGAGAAAGCTGATCGATGTTAATTAGAGGAAAAGGAGCGAAGGTGCAAGATGATGAGATGGATAATTCTTTGTTGCAGTTAAAGTATTGGCGATGCAACACATTTCAGGTCCAACTCACTCCTTTCTAAATTGTATTGCAGTTGCCTGATAGATCTGAAGTGTAGGACAGGATGATCACTCCTTTCTCAGACTAGAAAACAAGACAGTCAGGCGAAGCTCAGGTCCAACTGACTTATTTGTCAGATATATTTCAGGAAGAAATGGAGAAAGAGACTGTGCATGCTTTTTACTAAACTTTATGAGAAGTGCAACACGTTTCAGGTCCAATTATTTACTTTCTCAATTATGTTGCAGCACAAAACAGAAAACACTGTAATATGGGGTGATTATTATTATTGTATTATTATAATACATTTTTATAGCATAATTTATACCATGGCGCTTTACACATGAAAGGGGCAAATATAGACAAGTACAATAAACATGAGTAAAACAAAGCACACTCAAGTACAGAGGGAGAGAGGACACTGCCCGCGAGGGCTCAGTCTACAGGGGATGGGTGAGGATATTCTAGGAGAGGGTAGAGCTGGTTGTGCGGCGGTTCAGTAGACTAAGGATCACTGCAGGTTGTAGGCTTGTCGGAAGAAGTGGGTCTTCAGGTTCTTTTTGAAGGTTTCCGTGGTAGGCGAGAGCCTGATGTGATCGGGTAGAGAGTAGTGATCACTTCAACTTCAGCTTTAACAAAAACCTAATGTATTTTAAGGCCAACTGACTTTTTTTCACATATATTGAAGTATGGAATGGAGAAACACTATATGATTGGATCATCACTTGTAGGTCAGTTTTATCATAAGTGCAACGCATTTTAGGGTCGTCTTTCAAATATACTGCACTGTGATCAGATGGTTGCGTTACGCTCCACTTTTATCAGAAGCGCAAGGCATTTCAGGACCAACTGAAATACTACAGTACAATAAGGAGAAAGAGACTGCATGGGATGCTCAATGCAAGGTGAATTTTATCAAGAGTCTTAGTGACCCCTTACTGAAAAGTATTTTAGGTGTTTGATGAGTTAGCAGTACAGAACATGGAGGATTGTTTTTAGCGTTACCTATTTTCCCAAGTGAGTTGCTAGACTATCACAACATTATGGGCTTTTCATCCAGTTTTGGAAATGTTTCTGGTTTGATTGAGGTCTAGATAAAATTGAAAAAGGTATTTTGATATCTTGCGATCAAACCAAGAGGACTGCAAATCGCAGACGTAGGAGGGTCCCTGTCTTTGGGGTGGGAGATTTTGTTTGGCTATTCTGAAAAAATCTTTGTCTTAGAGTTCTATCAAATAAATTGTCTCCTAAATTTGTTGGTCCACATAAGATAATTCGGTTAACTAATCCTGTGATGGTCAAGCTCCAACTCCCGGTTGAGTGGAGGATTAATTATCCTTCTCTTCTTAAAAAGTTTGAGGCGACGTCGGGTCCTCAGGACATCTTTGAGGTTGACTTGGAGAAGGACAAGGAGCATGAGGTGGAGCGCGTTTTGGATTCCAGACTTGTCAGACGTCGACTGAAATATCTTGTTAAATGGAAAGGTTTCTGTCTGGAGGAAAATTCCTGGGTTGGCGTGGAAGACTTGCATGTGGATCACCTATTGAGGGAGTTCTGACAGCAGCTTTAGCAGGTGGGGATCTCAGTGGGTCCAATGGCCCATCTTAGAAGGGGGCTACTGTCATACATTTGGGTTTGAACCCTTGAACCTGTGCTTTAGTGGTCGCTTCTCTGTCTGCTGAGAAACAGCAGATACACCTTTTTATCCTGGTGTTTAGTTTCTGTTATCCTCTTTTTAGGGTATCAGGTGATTTAATTTACTCATTTGTCTGCCCTATCAAGTTTCTGGTGCGGCTCTTCCCCATGCTGGTATTTCCTGCTGGTGATACTCTCATCTTGATGTCCATCCATTCTGCTGTAGTTTAAGCCAGTCAGTGAAAGACCAGCTAGGGATTATCTCTCTGCTGTTTATGTTCTTTACCTGGCACATATCTTGTTTTTTTTATTAGGAAATAGGTGGCATATTCTCTAACAGTAACATTTTATTTACTCACTTTGAGATCTTATCCTTTTTTAGCATACTTTTTCTTCTGTAGGTAATTTGCAGTCTGCTCTGCCCTCCTGTTTTATTAGTAGTTCAATGTATTTCAGGTCCATCTGATTCCTTGTTTCAGATATATTGCAGCATGGAAAGGAAAAGAGATTGAATGATGGAAAGCCATGATTTTTTTCTAGTGTATCATGGGAAGCTCACATGAAGCTCAGATTTTTCAGAAATCAATGTGCTTTAGGTAAGCTGCATAAATATGAAGAAAGAGTAGTCACAACAAGATCAAGTTTCTAGATTCCATTGCAATCTATTCCCTTCATTATGTGAAACATATCAGTTTCCTTTGCTATTACGTTCTAGCTTGAGATTCCCATCCTGCCATACAGTGACATTGCCATCCCATTACATTAATATTTCTCCATCACGTGGTGTATAAATACACTACAAGGAGCCCACTTGTACATTTCTTTTATTGCCGAGTTACAAACCAAAATGTGTCAGCAAGTTTCGGGAATATTTTTACAATTGGTAAGAGCAAGCACACAGCAAATTTGGGTTACCTCCAGGTTCATGTTGGCACTGGATTTGTCGGACCCATGATGTTTTCCAGTTTGCCAAGTATATAACCCAAGGGCGAATATCTCATTGTTGCAGCTACACAGGGGCACATCCAGCTCCAGAGAAACTGGAATGGAGCATTATGAGGAGCTATTGGACTACAAAGGGCCCATATTCTGTTCTGGTACTGGGGCCTCTTCTGTATGTGTCCACAGGTGGTATAAAAGGTTTACCTAGAACACTGTTGCCCCCTATCCCATTGGGTCTTTACATCAGTTTAGCACTTTATTTCTGCATTTTTTCTCTACAAGACATACAGTACCGTACTTTCTCCAGCAGAAGACAACAGTGGCAGCCACTTTTGCGGTTTCTTATACTCTTTGCAGACTGCAGGGCCCACTGTGGCCCCTGCTCACAATTACTGAAGAAACAGACTACTTTGCGATCCCTGGTGCCTTTTAATGCTCAGAGGCTGCTTGTCTCTTACTTTTCCTCTTGGATAGAGATATACCAAGATGCATGGTACAAGACGATTAAAAGAAAAATGGTGTTATTCTCCTGGGCGCTGGTCATGCTATAGGTGTCCACATGACAACGTATCTAATTTCTGTCCTAAACTGAAGTTCTTCCTGAGGTTAGACTGGTGATGGTGTTGGTCGTGCCGGTCCCCTGAGCGCTCCATATCACGAGTGGCACCTCTGACCAGCCATACGGCCATGCTTTGTAATTTCTCAGCTTCTCGGCTGCTCTATAATCTTATTTCTTGCAGTCGCCGCTTAATCATTCTCCGAGACTTCTGATCCTTGCACCCAGGAAGAACTTTGGTGACTTGATGTAACTTGAACGCGCGCAGTTCTCGGATGGATTGTGTATGTCTCTTTTATGGCTCGATATTGTGTTTGTGCCTGGTCAATGTGTGGTCAAGAGCAAAAAAGTCATGAAGTCGCTCCTTCATGATGAGCCGCAATATCTCTATGAATCCCCTTCCCTATAGGCAGCAGCAATCGTACGGGGGGTTTATTGACAGGGAGCTGCATACATGAGTGCGCTGCCACTGTGAATGCTCCAGTCTCCCGATATATGCCGATCCTTGGCCGACAGGGTCCCAGTGGGCTCCTCTTTGCTTTCGACATTTCCTCATTGCCTTTGAAGAGTGACAACTTTTTATTTCTTTGAAAGCTTGTTTTTTGCTTTACAAGTTGTAGGTTTGTTCATTGCGTTTTGGGGTGCATACAACATTTCTTTATCTTTTTTTATTCCATTTTTTGGGAGAGAGCATGACCAAAAAATATAGATTTCGCCATAAAGACTTTTTTTTACGGTGTTCACCATGTGGAGTAAATATGATAATATTTTATTAGTTCAGACATTTATCCACAGCGATAAGTAATAGAGAGTAGGGTTGAGCGAAACAGATCGGCACTTTTCAAAAGTCGCCGACTTTTAGCAAAGTCGGGTTTCGTGAAACCCGACCCGATCCCACTCTGGGATCGGGTCGGCGGTCGGCGATCTCTAATTAAAAGTCAGACACATATATATGTGGCACCCCTAGGGGTATTTGCCACAAAAATAGTTACTGACACTAAACACAAATGCTAAAATAGCAAAACTGCACTACCACCTCCGGCCAGAAGGGGGAGCTCCAGAGACTCCCCTTGATCCATTCTGGTCTGAGAGAAGAACTGGCAGTTGGGCCAAGGAGCTGAAAGTGAGAGGTCATACAGTTGAATCTCTAACAGCCCTGTGACTGTTACCAGGCCTAAATCACCGGCCTGAGGAGAAGAGGGACAGAGAAAAGGGACATTGTGAGAACCGGGTAGCATTAATCACTACCCAGAACAGGCGCAAAGATGGATACCGGATCCGTGGCTGTATTCATTATATGTAATACAGCAACCGGAAAAACGTGAGGTGATATCAGCTTCACTAGGGCCGGACGCAGCAACAGACACAGAGTTCAGCGGTACTCCCGGAGGGGGTAAGCCGATAAAAGGACTCGGGTTGCCCGTCGAACCAGGACCCGGAGGGGACAGATTGGGCCGGCAGCCAGTTCACATACAGCAGCAGGGCCACACAGAAATTGCGCACAATAAGAGGCGAAGACCTCGGCAGGGTCAAAGTAACTCAGAGTTCCCATACAGACTCCGGTGACAGGACTGGTTGTAAATCCTTTTATGTTAAAGTAAACTGGTTAAACGTTTCAGTGCCTCAGTCTTTCATTTGGACAATAGCCATCTATCCAGGATCGGGATCGTCACCGCTGGGAGAACCTGCTGCTGATCAAGTAAGTGCCTGTCCCCTCACGATACCCCTTACACTGTGCATTGCCTGAGGCCACAGCACCGGGTCAAGCCACCCGTGACATCCCCCTCAAGAGACAGACCCCATTGGTCCGGTGCTGGGTATCCCGGTCTCTTGGGCGTCACAATTGGCGTCACGAACAGGATCTAGCCAGCCCGTATACCGGGTAGTGTGCCGTGATTGGAGCCCAAAACTGTGAAAACTTGGATAAAAAATCTTGAAAATTGACTTTATTAAAGAAAAATCCATTCCCCATTGAAAACTATTGAAAGTGACTTTTCCCCATTGGTTATAATGGAGTAAAGATGGCCGCCATCCCCTGAGGTAATCACTTCATAACCGTTAGACACGAGACTGTTAATTGAGCTACACCAGCACCTGAGCCCCAGTCTAACTGAAAAACTTCAGAATCCGCCATTACAGAGCGCGGTGGGTGGGAGCAGCAGGGGGCGTGTCATTGTGGGCGGCACCAAGCTGAGCGCTCTGACATCAGAGCAAGGGGAAAATCGATCCTGCTGCACAGCGGAACGAATCTACACTATCCCGACGGAAGCGGAGGACCGGAAGGGTCCGGATTAACTAAGGGGGCACAGTATGTCGCAGCACGGAGACGCCGCAGCACCCGGCGACGCTAATGCAGCTGAAAGACAGAGTGTCGATAGAGAGTCCGGTAGCGCAGCGGTGCAAGGAGTGGCGCCCATCATGCCGGTGCTGATGCCATATACCCCGGGTGGCCCATGGCTTCCAATGTATGAAGGTGAGCCTAATACCCTTGACGATTTCAGAGAAAAGATGCTGGCCCATTTTGACATGTTCCCCATGGGTGAAGTTCAGCGTGTTAGTCTCCTGATGATGCAGTTAAGTGGCCATGCTAAGCGAGAAGTCACAGCATGGGCAGCTGATCTAAAAGGCACTGTTGAACGCATATTTGCTGGATTAAAAGCTACATTTGAAACCACTGCCAGCAGCAAAGCTAAAGTACGATTCTTTAATTGCAAACAAAAAGTTAATGAGGGCGTGAGAGACTTTGCCTTAAACCTGCAGGAAGCCCTTAAATCACTTACACTGGCTGAACCCATTTTTAACACCGGAGCGGATAAACTGCTAAGAGATCAATTTATTGAGGGACTCTACACCCCTTCTCACCGGGGGCATGTGAGCATGCTTGTTTTTAAGAACCCTGAATTGACATTTGCCCAATTAAAGGAGAGCGTTATACGTCTCCAGCTGGCAGAGGCACCTCGGGATCAGGAGCCTGCGCAACTCATGGCAGAGGCTCCTCAACAACATGGAGTACCAGTGACATCAACTATGTCCGGGGCCATTGCTAAGCCCCTGGGGCCCAGTACTAATGAGGCTCTTCAACAAAAGCTTGACTCTTTAACTGATGTTGTTGCTTCAATGGCTAAAACCATGCAGGAGATGAGAGGACCCAAGATGGAGTTGTCAAACCGTAGAGAAGGTGTTCCATGGATGAGACCCCGGAGATACCCGACATGGAGAGGACGACCCCGCGACCGCTACCAACCGGATGGACAGCCCATTTGCCGCCGTTGCCAGCAGCCAGGCCACTTTGCGCGAGATTGTGATTTAAACGGGAATCCCCTGGGAATGCGGGCCGCTTCGCAGGAATGAACTTTCAAGGCCCAACACCCTGGCACGACAGGTACATCGGAGGACGACCCATTATCCCTATCGTGCTGGACGGAATGCCCCTCAACGCTTTGCTGGACACAGGTTCCCAGACTTCATCTATACCGTATATCCTTTATAAGAGGTACTGGGCTGATGCAGATATTGATAAAGGGCCCTCTGTTGTGAATTCTGTGGCTGAATTCACTCCTGTGGTCACAAGTGGTACTGCAGCTTCTGAGCTTCCTTCCTCAGGTGTTCTGGTGAGCTCATTAGCTGCTTCGTTACTTAACTCCACCTGATGCTGCTATCCTTGCTCCTAGTCAATGTTCCAGTGTTGGATCTGAGCTTCTCCTGATTGTTCCTGTGACCTGCTGCTCTGTATAGCTAAGTGCTTTTTTGCTATTTTGTTGCCTTTTTTCTGTCCAGCTTGTCTTTTGTTTTGCTGGAAGCTCTGAGACGCAAAGGGTGTACCGCCGTGCCGTTAGTCCGGCACGGTGGGTCTTTTTGCCCCTTTGCGTGGGTTTTGCTTTAGGGTTTTTTGTAGACTGCAAAGTTCGCTTTACTGTCCTCGCTCTGTCTAAGAATATCGGGCCCCACTTTGCTGAATCTATTTCATCCCTACGTTTTGTCTTTTCATCTTACTCACAGTCATTATATGTGGGGGGCTGCCTTTTCCTTTGGGGTATTTCTCTGGGGGCAAGTCAGGCCTATTTTTCTATCTTTAGGCTAGCTAGTTTCTTAGGCTGTGCCGAGTTGCATAGGTAGTGGTTAGGCGCAATCCACAGCCACTTTTAGTTGTGTTTAGGATAGGATCAGGTGTGCAGTCTACAGAGTTTCCACGTCTCAGAGCTCGTTCTTTTGTTTTTGGGTATTTGTCAGATCACTGTGTGCGCTCTGATCGCTAGGCACACTGTGTCTCTGGATTGCCTTCATTACACCTTTCATTAGCAGACATAACAGCCCTCTGATGTTGAACTAGATATATGGGCCAGTAATGGTAAGTTGGTACCGAAACTAGGATTCAGGGAGATGACCATAAAGATTGGTAAAGTAGAATTGAAGAAACAGGGTATAATTGTTGTTGATGTTGACCGGCGGAACTGTGAACCAACTGTATTGATAGGAATGAATGTGTTAGAGAACTGCTTTTCCGAAGTCATTTCTGTCTTACAGCAAATTGCTGAAACTGCCCAATCCTGCCAGCAGAGAGTTCTCCGGAGGGAAATAAAAGTATTGATGTTAAGGCAACAGGTAGAAGTTGCAGGTGGAGAAATCGGCAGTGTGAGGGTAAGTGATCCAACGTCTATTGTAATCCCACCAAAAACAGAAATGCTGGTATGGTGTAGAGCAGCCATTGGTACTAAGGGACGAGATTATCAAGCCTTAATAGAACCAGTGTACACCGACAGCAGGCCCACTATACTCACAGCACGAGGGATAGTCGAGGTACACCGGGGACGAGTGCCGGTACGACTTTTGAACTGTGGAGAGGAAGAGGTCACTTTGCCAAGGTATGCTACAATGGCAAAGCTATATACTGTTGACAACAATGCCATCACAACCATTGAGCCCTTAGAACCAACCTGTCAGGTGGAAGGCAATGGCTCAGATGGAGAAATGGAGGATTGGTGCCAACAGCTACACGTGGGCATAAATTCAACACCTACCCATCAAAAACAAGGGGTGTATAGGCTAGTGACGGAATATGAACAAGTCTTCAGTAAACACCCATTGGACTTCGGACGGATAGAAGGGGTAGAACACACAATCCCCACAGGTGACCATCCCCCAATAAAAGAAAGATATAGACCCATACCGCCCGCTCACTATCAATGTGCAAAAGATATGCTGAGGGAAATGAAACAGGCCGGGGTAATAAGAGACAGCTGTAGCCCCTGGGCAGCCCCTCTAGTGATTGTCAAAAAAAAAGATGGAACTATGAGAATGTGCGTAGACTACCGGCAGATTAATAACATCACCCATAAAGATGCCTACCCCTTGCCTAGAATAGAAGAGTCCTTGACTGCTTTGAAATCTGCTAATTATTTTTCCACCTGAGACTTAACAAGCGGGTATTGGCAAGTCCCTGTGGCTGAGAGAGATAAGGAAAAGACGGCATTCACCACACCAATGGGTCTAAGTGAATTTAATCGCATGCCATTCGGACTCTGCAATGCATCCAGTACCTTCCAGCGGCTGATGGAATGCTGCCTCGGACACAAGAACTTCGAGACCGTCCTCCTGTACCTAGATGATGTGATCGTCTACTCAAAGACTTACGAACAACACTTAAAAGACTTGGCAGAAGTGTTCGAAGCCTTATCCAGGTATGGCATGAAAATCAAGCCATCCAAATGTCACCTTCTCAAGCCAAAGGTACAGTACCTGGGACACATCGTGAGTTTGGAGGGAGTAGCACCGGATCCCGAGAAAATAACCGCCATAAGGGATTGGCCGAGACCTACCAGCGCAAAAGAAGTGAGGCAATTCCTGGGATTGGTGGGTTACTATCGCAGATTTATAAAAGGATTTACCAAGTTGGCAGCACCCTTGCAAGACGCCTTGGTAGGGCAGACGAAGAAACCTTCAAACCGAAACCCTCCTTTCCAGTGGAACGACGAAAGGGAAGACTCCTTTGAACAACTAAAGAAGGCACTAACCGGAGAAGAGGTTCTGGCATACCCAGATTACCATCAACCTTTCATCCTCTACACCGATGCCAGTAATGTGGGACTAGGAGCGGTGCTGTCACAAAAGCAAGAAGGTCGGGAGAAAGTCATCGCCTTTGCAAGTAGAAAGCTCCGGCCTACTGAAAGAAATCCAGAAAATTATAGCTCCTTCAAATTGGAACTACTGGCAGTAGTTTGGGCTGTGACGGAACGTTTCAAACACTATCTGGCCGCTGCAGAATTTATTGTCTATACTGACAACAATCCGTTGACCCACCTAGACACAGCCAAATTAGGTGCGTTAGAACAGCGATGGATAGCCCGGTTATCTAATTACAACTTCAAGATCAAGTAACGAGCAGGTCGCAAGAATGGAAATGCCGATGCCCTATCCCGGATGCCACACTTGAGAGATGTAGAAGAAGAAACGGGGGAGCTTGAAGAAATTGAACTACCAGCCTTCCATCATCCCAAGGCAAAACATCATCAGTCAAGTACCTATCAGAAACAACAAGAGGTGAATTTTAATCCGTTAGCACACCATAGATGGGCTGACACCCAAGACAGCAATCCGGCTGTGAAGTTGGTGAAGGAACTGTTAACTGAGCAAAGTGCATATCCCGATGAGGATGCCCCAGAAGAGACGCATCAACTCTGGAAAGAGAGAGGCAAAATGTTCCTGTATCAAGGGAAGCTCTGTAGAAGGTACACCAATCCGAAAACACATAAATTGGTTTGGCAGATTATCGTGCCTAAACAAGATGTCAAGATGGTCCTCGAAGCTTACCATAATGGTGCTGGTCACTTTGGTTGGAAAAAGTTAGAAGTACTTCTAAGAGAAAGATTTTATTGGGTCGGGATGAGAAAATCAATCGAACAGTGGTGCAGAAATTGTGGCCCGTGCAACCTCAGAAGAAACGATCAAAAGAACCAAAGAGCACCACTGCAGCCCATAATCACCAAACAACCACTTGAACTTGTAGCCATAGACCACGTGAAGTTAATACCAAGCTGGTCCGGCTATGTCTATGCCTTGACCATCGTGGACCATTATTCACGCTTCTTGGTAGTAGTACCCGTAAAAGATCTGACAGCAAAAACAGCAGCCAAAGCGTTCCAAAAGTACTTTTGTAGACCCCATGGATATCCGGAACAGGTTCTCACCGACCAAGGTACAGCCTTTGAATCAGAGATCTTCAGAGAATTCTGTAATATGTATGGTTGCAAAAAGATCAGGACGACGGCCTATCATCCACAAACAAACGGCTTATGCGAGAAGATGAACCATATTGTAATAGACCTACTAAAGACTTTACCTGAGACAGAAAGGAATCAATGGCCAGAGAAATTGCCTGACTTGGTGGATCTGTATAATCATGTCCCGGTGAGCTCCACCAACTGCACCCCAGCTTATCTTATGCGTGCAAGACCCGGCCAATTACCAATCGATCTAGAAATGGGAATTCTGAAACCAGACGCAGAAGTTCAAGACTCCAATTGGGATATCATACGGCAAAAGCAGTATCGCCAAGTGCAAGAGAGTGTGGAAAGAAGCCTTCAGCAAACTAGAGAAAGACAAGAGCGAACTTTCAACCAGAATGCTCTAGCGACCCCATTAAGACCGGGTGACCAAGTGCTCAAGAGAAATCGTCGAACCAATAAACTGGACAATCAGTGGGAAGCCGTACCCTACACAGTTTTACCAACAAGAGTGGATAATCCTAAAATGTGTCTCATTAGCAAAAACGGAGGCTTAACATCTGTACTAGTGTCAAGAGACAATCTTAAATTATGTCCGGAAGCATTGAAAGAGCCAGACGTTGTCCAGCCAGAACCAGAAGTTATTCAACCCATACAGGTTCAACCAGTAAAGGAAAAAGAAGAGGAAGTGTATCACACCTGTATAGGAGACTTTCCCAAAACCCTACTAACATACCATGGTGCAGTAGTGGTTCCCATGGTGGCCTTTTATCCAACACCGAACCCAATACCAGAAGTCCCAAGACAGGAAGAGGCTGACCCCGTACTACAGGAGGTTCCAGGCCAGGAAGAACAGATTCCTGAAAAGAGTAATCCCATTCACGGTGGACTTGCCAACTCCATAGTTATGGAATTATCTTTAGCAGAGCGTGCAGATACTACATCCGCAGTAGACAGTAGTACACCACATGAAGAGATACCGCTATTACGTAGATCACAGCGTAGTACCCAGGGTCAATTACCGGCCAGGTATGCAGATTACCAACTATAAAGCTCATAATGTGAATTGTATATATGTTATGCCGTATATAGTTAAACAGAAATTGTAGTATAGTCATTGTTATCAGTCTGCAACGTTTAAGCCCAGTACCTAAAGAGACTTGTCTGTATGAACTTCTTGCATATTCTTGAACTTGTTATCAGCCCGGAGGCACTAAATCAAAGCTCCGGAAAGACTGCTTTTTGAACTTTGCTTTTTGCTCTTTTTGAACTTTCTTTAGACTTTATATTGAGTACCTTCAAGGGTAGAACTGTATTAATGGACGCTATTTGAAGTGACTTTTTACAGAACTCTATTTTTGTTTCCTTGAGTGGTTTTTGTAACTTTTCATTTTTAAGACTCTGTACATATTAATTGTTATTTCAAAATGTTATCGTCCCACAGTCCCGGAGTACTGTTCTTAACTAAGGGGGAATGTGGCACCCCTAGGGGTATTTGCCACAAAAATAGTTACTGACACTAAACACAAATGCTAAAATAGCAAAACTGCACTACCACCTCCGGCCAGAAGGGGGAGCTCCAGAGACTCCCCTTAATCCATTCTGGTCTGAGAGAAGAAATGGCAGTTAGGCTAAGGAGCTGAAAGTGAGAGGTCATACAGCTGAATTTCTAACAGCCCTGTGACTGTTTCCAGGCCTAAATCACCGGCCTGAGGAGAAGAGGGACAGAGAAAAGGGACATTGTGAGAACCGGGTAGCATTAATCACTACCCAGAACAGGCGCAAAGACGGATACCGGATCCGTGGCTGTATTCATTATATGTAATACAGCAACCGGAAAAACGTGAGGTGATATCAGCTTCACTAGGGCCGGACGCAGCAACAGACACAGAGTTCAGCGGTACTCCCGGAGGGGGTAAGCCGATAAAAGGACTCGGGTTGCCCGTCGAACCAGGACCCGGAGGGGACAGATTGGGCCGGCAGCCAGTTCACATACAGCAGCAGGGCCACACAGAAATTGCGCACAATAAGAGGCGAAGACCCCGGCAGGGTCAAAGTAACTCAGAGTTCCCATACAGACTCCGATGACAGGACTGGTTGTAAATCCTTTTATGTTAAAGTAAACTGGTTAAACGTTTCAGTGCCTCAGTCTTTCATTTGCACAATAGCCATCTATCCAGGATCGGGATCGTCACCGCTGGGAGAACCTGCTGCTGATCAAGTAAGTGCCTGTCCCCTCACGATACCCCTTACACTGTGCATTGCCTGAGGCCACAGCACCGGGTCAAGCCACCCGTGACATCCCCCTCAAGAGACAGACCCCATTGGTCCGGTGCTGGGTATCCCGGTCTCTTGGGCGTCACATATATATATATTTATATTAACTTCAGCGCGATATAGCAGAAAAGCCGGTAATTCAATTACCGGCTTTTCATTTCTCCTGCCAAAACCCGACATGATTTGAGACATGGTTTACATACAGTAAACCATGTCATATCCCCCTTTTTTTTTGCATATTCCAATCCACACTACTAATGTTAGTAGTGTGTATGTGCAAAATTTCAGCGCTCTAGCTCTTAAATTTAAGGGTTAAATCGCGGAAAAATTGGCGTGGGCTCCCGCGCAAATTTCTCCGCCAGAGTAGTAAAGCCAGTGACTGAGGGCAGATATTAATAGCCTGGAGAGAGTCCACGGTTAATGGCCCCCCCTGGCTAAAAACACCTGCCCCCAGCCACCCCAGAAAAGGCACATCTGGAAGATGCGCCTATTCTGGCACTTGGCCACTCTCTTCCCATTCCCGTGTAGCGGTGGGATATGGGGTAATGAAGGGTTAATGTCACCTTGTTATTGTAAGGTGACGTTAAGCCAGATTCATAATGGAGAGGCGTCAATTCTGACACCTATCCATTATTAATCCATTTGCAATGGTTAAAAAAAACACACGCACATTATTAAAAAGTATTTTAATGAAATAAAAACACAGGTTGTTTTAATATTTTATTGTACGCTCAATCCACTCGCTGAAGACCCTCGCTTTGTAACAAATGAAAAATAATAAACCAACAATATCCATACCTTCCGTAGATCTGTAACGTCCGACGTTGTAAATCCATCTGAAGGGGTTAAAATATTTTACAGCCACAAGCTCTGCCAATGCAGCTGTGCTTGTGGCTGTACACCCCAGCGAATGAAGGTAAAGTAGGTCAATGACCTATAGTTACCTTCATTCGCGGTGATGCGCCCCCTGCTGGATGTCCTCATATGACCTCGAGCCTGGGAACTTTTCCCACGCTCCAGGGACATCCAGCAAGGGGCGCATCACCGCGAATGAAGGTAACTACAGATCATTGACCTACATTACCTTCATTCGCTGGGGTTTACACCCACGAGCAGCGCTGCATTAGCAGAGCTCGTGGCTGTAAAATATTTTAACCCCTTCAGATGGATTTACAACGTGGGACGTTACAGATCTACGGAAGGTATGTATATTGTTGGTTTATTATTTTTTATTTGTTACAGAGCGAGGGTCTTCAGCGAGTGGATTGAGCGTACAATAAATTATTACAACAAACGGTGTGTTTATTTCATTAAATTACTTTTTAATATTGTGTGTGTGTGTTTATTTTGAACTCTTTCATACAATTGGATTAATAATGGATAGGTGTCATAATTGACGCCTCTCCATTATTAATCTGGCTTAATGTCACCTTACAATAGCAAGGTGGCATTAACCCTTCATTACCCCATATCCCACCGCTACACGGGAATGGGAAGAGAGTGGCCAAGTGTCAGAATAGGCGCATCTTACAGATGTGCCTTTTCTGGGGTGGCTGGGGGCAGATGTTTTTAGCCAGGGGGGCCAAAAACCGTGGACCCTCTCCAGGCTATTAATATCTGCCCTCAGTCACTGGCTTTACTACTCTGGCGGAAAAAATTGCGCGGGAGCCCACGCCAATTCTTTCCGCGATTTAACCCTGAAATTTAAGAGCTAGAGCGCCGAAATTTTGCATATACACCCTACTAACATTAGTAGTGTGGAATATGCAAAAAAAAGGGGGATATGACATGGTTTACTGTATGTAAACCATGTCTCAAATCATGTCGGGTTTTGACAGGAGAAATTAAAAGCCGGTAATTGAATTACCGGCTTTTCTGCTATATCGCCCTGAAGGAAATGTAAAAAAAAAACAAAACCCCCATAGACTTACATTGGGTTTCGAGTTTCGGCCGATCCCCGACCCCGACTTTTCAAAAGGATCGGCCGATTTCACTCGACCCGACTTTTATGAAAGTCGGGTTTCGTGAAACCCGACTCGACCCTGAAAAACTAAAAGTCGCTCAACCCTAATAGAGAGATTTTGGTGTTTGTTTTATTTATTTAAACATGTTTTTAGCTCCTAGATTCCAGTACTCACCATCACTTGTGCAATACTGAAGTATTGGGGTGTATTGCAAACAGGGCCGCACTGGACATCGGCAAAATCTGGCAAATGCCATTTGGCCGATCTGGCCATGAGCCGCACTGACTATGACACTGCTAACAGCTATTGTAGAGCTATTGTAAAACGGAGCCACCTGCTTTATGTTGGAACCATCATACTCTATGGGGGGCTGTGTAGGGACCATCATTCTCTATAGGGGGCTGTGTGAGGACCATCCTACATTATGTGGAGGCAGTGTGGGGACCATCATTCTCTATGGGTGGCTGTGTTGGTACCATCCTATTTTATGGGGGGCTGTGTGGGAACCATCATACTCTATGGGGGCTGTGTGGGAACCATCATACTCTATGGGGGGCTGTGTGGGAACCATCATATTTTATGGGGGGCTGTGTGGGACCATCATTCTCTAAGGGGGGCTGTGTGGGGACATCATACATTATGTGGGGTCAAACATACCCTATAGGGGCTGTGGTGGGCATCATACTATGTTGGGAGATTTGGTGGATATCATACTGTGTGGGGGGGGGGCTGTGGTGACTATCTTACAGTATGGGGTGCAATCATAAGGTGTAGGAATGTAGGGACATCATACTGTGTGGGGGCATTTTCAGTGAACCATGCTCTATCGGGGCCATGGAAGGAAATGAGAACATGAAGGGGCTTCATTAGGGAAAAATATCTTTGTGAATGCTACAAAACATATCCATCTCATCTCAAAATTATTACACTAAAGGGGCACTGGGGTCATTATCATAAGGAGGCACAATGGGGGATTTCCATCATTATAGAGGAAGGAGGCATTATTACTATTATTATTATTACTAGATGGTGGCCCGATTCTAACGCATCGGGTATTCTAGAATATGCATGTCCACGTAGTATATTGCCCAGCCACGTAGTATATTGCCCAGCCCACGTAATATATTGCCCAGCCACGTAGTATATTGCCCAGCGACGTAGTATATTGCCCAGCGACGTAGTATATTGCCCAGTGACGTTGTATATTGCCCAGCCGCGTAGTATATAGCCCAGTCATGTAGTATATTGCCCAGCCACGTATATTGCCCAGTGACGTAGTATATTGCACAGCCCACGTAGTACACAGCACAGAGCCACGTAGTATATTGCACAGCGACGTAGTATACAGCACAGAGCCACGTAGTATATTGCCCAGTGACGTAGTATATTGCCCAGTCACGTAGTATATTGCCCAGCGACATAGTATATTGCCTAGCCACATAGTATCTTGCACAGCGACGTAGTATACAGCACAGAGCCACGTAGTATATTGCCCAGTGACGTAGTATATTGCCCAATATAGAAAAAGGAGCAGCATCCGTTCCAGGTGAAAAATATCAAGACTTTATTCCAACACCAGCTGGTTGCTGTCTTTTCCAGTGCTGCTGGTTGCTGTCTTTTCCTGTAGTATATTGCCCAGTCACGTAGTATATTGCCCAGCGACGTAGTATATTGCCCAGCCACGTAGTATATTGCCCAGCCACGTAGTATATTGCCTAGTTACGTAGTATACAGCACAGAGCCACGTAGTATATTGCCCAGGGACGTAATATATTGCCCTGTCACGTAGTATATTGCCCAGCGACGTAGTATATTGCCCAGCCACGTAGTATATTGCTCAGCCACGTAGTATATTGCCTAGTTACGTAGTATACAGCACAGAGCCACGTAGTATATTGTCCAGCCACGTAGTATATTGCCCAGCCACGTAGTATATTGCCCAGTCACGTAGTATATTGCCCAGTCACGTAGTATACAGCACAGAGCCACGTAGTATAATGCCCAGTCACGTAGTATATTGCACAGCGACGTAGTATACAGCACAGAGCCACAGAGTATATTGCCCAGTAACATAATATATTGCATAGTCACGTAGTATACTGCCCAGCCACGTAGTATACAGCACAGAGCCACGTAGTATATTGCCCAGTGACGTAGCATATTGCCCAGTTACGTAGTATACAGCACAGAGACACGTAATATATTGCACAGCGACGTAGTATACAGCACAGCCACGTATGTCACAGGTTAAAAAATAAAAAATAAACATACTCCCCCAACAATCCGAGGGCCCCTTGTAGTTTAACATACTCACCATTCTTGTCGCTGCTCCTCAGCATCCCGTCTCTCCGCCTCCTGGGATCCAACGGCGCTGTATCGATGCAGGATGCATTGCGAAATTACCTAGATGACTTAGCGGTCTCGCGAGACAGCTAGGTCTTCTGGGTAATTTCGCAATGCATCGCTGGGAAAGGAATATGGCGGCAGGCGCGAGCGGACAACGGAGGGTGAGTATAGCAGGTTTTTTGTTTTTTTACTATTTTTAACATTACTTGTTTTACTATTGATGCCGCATAGGCAGCATCAATAGCAAAAGGTTGGGGACACACAGGGTTAATAGCGGCGGTAACGGAGTGCGTTACCCGCGGCATAACGAGGTCCGTTACCGCCGGCATTAACCCTGTGTTAGCGGTGACCGGAGGGGAGTATGGAGCGGGCGCCGGGGACAGTGACTGCGGGGAGTATGGAGCGGAGCACCGGGGACACTGCGGGGAGTATGGACCGGAGCGCCGGGGACACTGGCTGCGGGGAGTTTGGAGTGGAGCACCGGGGACACTGCGGGGAGCATGGATCGGAGCGCTGGGGACACTGACTGCGGGGAGTATGGAGCGGAGCGCCGGGGACACTAACTGCGGGGAGTATGGAGCGGAGCGCCGGAGACGCTGACTGCAGGGAGTATGGAGCGGCCATTTTCTTCCGGACTGTGCCCGTCGCTGATTGGTCGCGGCAGCCATGACAGGCAGCTGGCGAGACCAGTCAGCGAATGAATAACCGTGACAGAAGGACAGACAGACGGAAGTGACCCTTAGACAATTATATAGTAGATTATTAGTAGAAAGAATGGAAGGGTTCTATTATAATAGGGAGGCACTGTATTGTGTGGGGCGCAGGAGGAGGTTACTTTTACCTTAAAGAGGTAGAGGGGGCAATGTATTGTGTGGGGCACAATAGGAGGGTACTATTACTGTATAGGCGCACCTGGGGGGCAATGTATTGTGTGGGGCACAGGAGGGAGGGTATTATTACTTTATAGAGGCACAGAGGTGCAATGTATTGTGTGGGGCACTGGAGGAGGGTACTATTGCTTTACAGAGGCACCGGGGGTCAATGTATTGTGTGGGGCACAGGAGGGGTAGTACTATTACTTTATAAAGGCAGAGGAGGCAATGTATTGTGTGGGGCATGGGAGGAGGGTACTATTACTTTATAAGGGCACCGGGGGGCAACGTATTGTGTGGTGCACAGGAGGGGATTACTATTACTTTATAGAGGCACAGTAGGCAATGTAATGTGTGGGGCATGGAAGAAGCATACTATTACTTTATAGGGGGCACCAGGGGCATTGTATTGTGTGGGCACTGGAGGAGGGTACTATTACTTTATAGGGGCACAGGGGGAAATGTATTATGTGGGGCACAGGAGGGAGGGTACTATTACTTTCTAGAGGCAGAGGGGGCAGTGTTTTGTGCGGAGCACAGGAGGACGGTACTAAAACCCCTGGCAAAAATTATGGAATCACCGGCCTTGGAGGATGTTCATTCAGTTGTTTAATTTTGTAGAAAAAAAGCAGATCACAGACATGGCACAAAATTAAAGTCATTTCAAATGGCAACTTTCTGGCTTTAAGAAAGGCTAAAAGAAATCAAGAACAAAACATGTGGTAGTCAGTTATGGTTACTTTTTTTAACCAATCAAAGGGAAAAAATCACATCGTCATAAAACCATCCGACAAAGGTGGCAATGTGGTGGTCCTTGACCTAGAATAGTACCAGAAAATGTGCCTCGACACCCTACACGACAAGGAGGGGGACACCATTTTACAACAAAACCCCACTAACAAATTCATCGATGAGCTTAGGCTGATCTTGGAAGATGCCTCAGAAATTAGATTATTGACAAAACTGAGTATGAATTCTTGTTGCCAAGTAATTGCAGAATAGCCACGTTCTATAGTCTACCTAAAATACACAAGGGCATGGAGCGCCCAATAGTATCAGGTGGACGATACTCCCGTAGATGATATCTGCCTGTTAGCCAGTATTGACGTAGAGTCACTGTCCTCTTCCATCCCCCATGATAAAGGTATAGAAGCCGATGTCAATATCGTGCCAATAATACATATCTCCTTAGGACACTCGAGCTCTGCCTAACCAGGAACTTTTTTATTTTTGACAGAATCAGATAAGTCATGTGAGAGATGACATCTGTCAGGATTTCCCGGAAGTGAGATAAAACAGGCAGCATGTATGCTAATACGCCAATGATGGCACCACCAGAGGTGGCGTATGGAGCATAGGCACGTGTTGAAGAAATCCAGATTATGGGTTCCATGACAGATGTAGTGAGAGCATGCGGGTCAGCACTGACGGCAGGAGGATGATGCCTACCAAGACAGACATTTCCTGATTAGGCCAGGTGATCCGTGATCCTACTCTATGGTGTTTAAGCTGGTGAGGGCAGGGGAGAATGAGCCCAGATATGTTAGTTCTTTTACATGCATCAATCCTCCACTGATGACCAATTGAAGGGGAAATGCGTCGGGAGCACATAGGGATTTATAAGGTAATATGTTCACTAGGGAAAGCTCTGGACTACCCTTCTTAGGAGTCTTGGGGACCTAGGGCTGACAAGTGCTGATTAGGGCCACTAGGTCCTCCCTCCCTGCTTACACCAGAAAGTTAGCTGCCGGGTGGACAATTGACTTGTGGACCTCATCCCGGACAATGACATCATCCACAACACAGAATGGGTGAGATAATTCCAGTTTCTTTCTTATCGGTAATATGCCTATCTAGCAGTGTCGCAGAGGCACAGATGCTGATCGATCTGTGCCATCAGTATTTCCGAGAGTTGACCATGGTCACCAGAACCCACCGGCTATTGTTTATAATTCTTAAACTCTCCTGTCCACCATTGCGGACTAGATACAGTCAGTAACTGTTATTAGGAGTTTTCGGGGATTTAGAATTTTGTGTGTTTTGGTGATACTTTTATCTTGTTTAATTAAAATTTATATTTCAAAAAATCTCCACACCCTGTAAAAAAGTAATGAAATTAGTGGAACAGATGGGATCTGTTGGGGCATACTACCTCGCTCGTCGCTTCCTCGGATACATTGTTTCCCATTTGTCACTGTCAGTGGATAAGAGCAAATCTCATATTGTGATTTCCATATCATGTTGGTTTGATAATCTCTGCACCTCTTCTCCCCCATCCACGCATCACGATACCTCTACACCCCACCACTGAGCCCGTAGGTCGACCCGGAGCTCGGCTTCTCCCAGATAGAATTCTGCCCATAGAACGTAACTTGTTTTGTCAGGCAGTCGAGGAAATAATTGACCATTTTGAATGGAAGCGTATTATCTTCTCCACCTGTAAAGCGCTCTTCTCGGCGCTCCTCTATCGGCTTTATCTCAAAAGCAGAAGCGAAGAGTGTTGACTGAATAAGAATGCGTCCTGCCGTCCGGGGAATCATCCATCATAAGAGGGCAGGAAAGATGGAAGCTGCGGAATATCAATGCCTCCTCTCTAGACAGAATTAGGACGGGGCCCTTTAAGTGATGAGTTTATTATAGGAATGGAGCTTAATTAGCAGACCGGAGAAGTGACGCTTTTCAGGTCCAGAGCTCTTCTCACCTTATGGAGTCAAACACTTTGCAGCCACCTGATCAGTTCAATGCCAAATGTAAGCGATGCAGAAAATGTCCGGTCATCTGAGCCGTTCTTCCTGCAAAACGCGTTAGACCCAGAAAACGCGTGGCATTGCTGACATTGGATCCACTTCAGAGGCCCATTATGTTATACAACTTTCCTTATATCATAGCTGTAGTATTTGCCATTAAGATCTCTACTTGCTGTCAGTAAGTAGAAACATTATTTCCCTTCTCTCCTAGTTCTGCTCAACCCCTGAGGGTTTGCTACAATGTATCCAGTCCAGACAATTTTCTGTGAGTCGAGAACTATTACGACACCTTGTGTCTTTATTTCATTAAAATACTTTTTTCATAATGTGTGTGTTTTTTATTAACCATTTACTACTATTGGATTAATAATGGATAGATGTCTTATTGACACCTCTCCATTATTAACCTGGCTTAATGTCACCTTACAATAGCAAGGTGACATTAACCCTTCATTACCCCATATGCCACCGCCACAGGGGAGTGGGAAGAGAGTGGCCAAGTGCCAGAATAGGTACATCTGCCAGATCCGCCTTTTCTGGGGTGGCTTTTAGCCAGGGGGGCCAATAACCATGGTCCCTCTCTAGGCTATTAATATCTGCCCTCAGTCACTGGCTTTCCCACTCTGGCGGAGAAAATTGCGTGGGAGCCCACGCCAATTTTTTCCATGATTTAACCCTTTATTTTAAAAGCTAGAGCCCCCAAATTTTGCACACAGACAAATGGAACATTATTAGTGAGGAATATGTAAAAAAAATAAGGGATATGAAATGGTTTACTGTATGTAACCATGTCTCATATCCTGTCGGGTTTGAGGAGATAGGAAAAACCGGCAATTGAATTACCGGCTTTTAAGCTATCTAGTGCTGTATTAAATATATATATATATATATATATATATATATATATATATATATATATATATATACACATATGTGTGTGTCTCACTGACATATATATATAGACTGTATATATGTTTTCACGAATATTTGAACCCATGGATCCATTGTATGTCTGTTTTGCAAACCGGCGAGAAAATCTCGCAGTGCGGATGCCATACGGATTACATACGGAGGATGACATGCGCAAAATACGCTGCCACACCCTGCCTACGGAGGAGATACGGACCACTATTTTGGAAACATTTCTACGTATTATACATGTAAAATACAGACCTTATTTCTCAACGCTGAGTGTGACCCGGCCTTAGTGATGGGCGAATATACTCGTTACTCGAGATTTCCTGAGCACGCTCGGGTGTCCTCTGAGTATTTTTTAGTGCTGGGAGATTTAGTTTTCATCGCCGCAGCTGAATGATTTACATCTGTTAGCCAGTAAAAGTACATGTGGGGATTCCCTAGCAACCAAGCAACCCCAATAACTTAATATCCATGTGTTTGATCTTTCAGATCTCCAGACTACATTTCCCAGTATACCTCACAGTCTGACAGCATGCTGGGAGTCATAGTTCCCTCAGTGCAGCTCCCTTATTTGTGTGCTCTCTCCCCTGCGGCCTCCATTCTTCTTCGCTCGCACTGACCACATGAATATTTGAATGTGTACAGGATCTCTGCGCCATCATCATCGTGACTACTGCCATTTCTTCCGCTGCACACAATGTCCTAATGCTCCGTTTCATGCGCTGTTTTAAGGACATATAAATCAATGGCTCTGCAAACGTTTGTCAGAAGCGGTGACACAAAACACAGAAGATTTGGGAACATTGAAGCAGAAGCAAATACTGTGCACGATGTTGGGATAGGATTTTTGGAAAATTCTATATGATAGTACAACACCACCATCTGCTGGAGAAAAAGCAGAATACATAAATAGTGATATAATTAAAAAAAAAACCTGCTCCTACAGCCGCTGCATGAGCCAAAATTCTGCATGTGGTGCCTCAAAATGGGGGACATGAATTGTGGTTCAATATTCTGTCATCATAAGATAAAAGGAGAAAAATTAGCCAATTAGTGATGTGTCACATTTCAGGTTCTGAGGTCTCCAGACACTTCACAGTCGCATGATCAATTCAATGCCAATGTGAAATATTAGAGCTACTTGTGCGTAGACCTCCTCAGGTATAACATTAGCACAAACACTGCGTCCCCGCTGGTAGCATCATTGCTGAGCTGCTGCATGCAGCAGTACATCACCAAGCACAATGCTGAGCGTCGGATGGAGTGGTGTAAAGCCGCCACTACTGGACTCTGGAGGAGACGTGTACTGTGCAGTGACAGATTGAACTTCTCTATCTGCGTCTGATGGAGGAGTCTGGGTTTGATGATTCAAGGAGTACGTTACCCTCTGACTGCATTGTGTCCCCAATACAGATGGTGGAGGAGGATAATGCTCTGGGCTGTTAACAGGGGGCCGCGGACCCTTAGCTCCAGTGATGGGAAATCTTATTCTTCAGCACAAGACATAGTGGACAATTTTAGCTTCAGCTTTCTGGAAACAGTTTGTAGAAGACTCTGATCTGTCCCCCAATGTCCATACAGACATGGAGGGGGAGAATATGAGCGGCTGCACACAGAGCCCCACACGAACATGGAGGGGAGAACATGAGCAGCCGTACAGAGCCCCACACAGACATGAAGGGGGGAACATGAGCGGTCGCACATAGACATGGAGGGGAGAATATGAGCGGCCGCAGAGAGCCCCTCACATACATCGAGGGGAGAACATGACAGGCCACACAGATGTAATAGAGTGCAGGGTTGAGTATGTCACTACGGAACAGACAGACCAACTGTTGAGGGGAATTTATTAACAGGAGCCCCACACAGACATAGAGGAGAGAAAAAGAGTGGCCACACAGAGCCCCATACACACATGGAGGGGAGAGAACATCAGCAGCTGCACAGAGCCCCACACAGACATGGAGGTGAGAACATGAGAGGCCGCACAGAGCCCCACACAGACATGGAGGGGAAAACATAAGAGACCGCACATAGACATGGAGGGGAGACCATAAACAGCTGCACAGAGCCCCACACAGACATAGAGGGAAGAACATGAGCGGCCACAGAGAGCCCCACACAGACATGGAGGGGAGAACATCATCGGCTGCACAGAGCCCCACACAGACATGGAGGGGAGAACATGAACAGCTGCACAGAGGCCCACACAGACATGGAGGGGAGAACATGAACGGCTGCACAGAGGCCCACACAGACATGGAGGGGAGAACATGAACAGCTGCACAGAGGCCCACACAGACATGGAGGGGAGAACATGAGCGGTCACACAGAGCCACATACAGACATGGAGGGGAGAACATGAGAGGCCGCACAGAGCCCCACACAGACATGGAGGGGAGAACATGAACGGCTGCACAGAGGCCCACACAGACATGGAGGGGAGAACATGAACGGCTGCACAGAGGCCCACACAGACATGGAGGGGAGAACATGAACAGCTGCACAGAGGCCCAGACAGATATGGAGAAGAGAGGAAAACATGAGAGGCCAGATGGAGCCCCACACAGACATGGAGGGGAGAACATGAGCGGCTGCACAGAGCCCCACACAGACATGGAGGGGAGAACATAAACGGCTGCACAGAGCCCCACACAGATATGGAAGGTGAGAACATGAGAGGCCGCACAGAGCCCCACACAGATATGGAAGGTGAGAACATGAGAGGACGCACAGAGCCCCACACAGATATGGAAGGTGAGAACATGAGAGGACGCACAGAGCCCCACACAGACATGGAGGGGGGAAAATGAGTGACTGCATAGAGCTCCACACAGACATACAGGGGGAGAACATGAGAGGCCGCACAGAGCCCCACACAGACATGGAGGGGAGAATATGAGCCGTCACACAAAGCCACATACAGACATGGAGAAGGGAGGAAAACATGAGAGGCCGTACAGAGCCCCACACAGACATGGAGGGGAGAAAATGAGAGGCCGCACAGACTGCCGCGACCCAGAAAAACTCTTCTCCCACAAAGTGACGCCACACATGCCTATTTCAATATAACTCGTTTATTTAGGAAAGATTTATTCAAATAACTTCCATCTTTTCTTTTGGCTTAAAATTATGGTCGCAGCTTAAAACCGGCAAAATTTGCCAACCAATCGGGTGCAGGGAGATTGTCTGCCTTCCGGTCTCCCGGTGCAGGTATCTTCACCACCAGAATCTCCATCCATTCTGCAGCGGCGACTGAAAAATCCAACCAAACATAGGGGAGGGAGGGCGGGAACCAGGTCCGGGTTCAGAATGGGAACCGGAAGCCGCGTGACGCGCTCCCGTCCCCCTTCCAAATAAGGCCACGCCCCCTGGTGGCGTGGCCACCCAATCACCAGCGCCGTCACCCCGTGGGAGACCGGGGGTAGCCATGCAGGGGCCTGGCAGTCAGGGGACAGTGGGGCTGCCGCAGTGTCCCTCAGACTGCCACGACCCAGAAAAACTCTTCTCCCACAAAGTGACGCCACACATGCCTATTTCAATATAACTCGTTTATTTAGGAAAGATTTATTCAAATAACTTCCATCTTTTCTTTTGGCTTAAAATTATGGTCGCTTGCCTACTCTGGCGCCATGGGGGTGACTCAGTAATGCTCCAGGTACAGCATGCTTTTAATGTGGTCTTGCTTTTAGTTCATTTAGGAGGCCTTTATGGCACAGCGAATATAAAAAACGTAGTGTAGGACTGCCCCAATATGAGATTGCCGTGAAGAGGCGGAGTGGCTCAATGAATTGATCAATTGTTTGCTAAATGTCTCATTTTGATAATACAGTTAGAAATTAATATGTGCATTTGCACTTTATGTATTGCGTCTTAACCTTAGGCTGCGCTGGCTTCTCCCCTTTTTTGCTCTGTTATTGGTAAGTGGCTGACCACCACTGTTGCCGTGCGCCGCGCCTGGTTATGTGCGCCATTCTTTCTGTGTCTCAGTGATTGATAGGCTGCTGTACACACACATAGCAGCCCTGCCCTGCCTCAGGCTTTGTTTAATTATGCACCTGTTCCTCAGCCTGTCTCACTCTTCATCTGTGGCTCTGGATGGGCAGTGTGGAGGTTGGATCCGAAATGTCTGTCTGGACCTGGTCAACCTTTATCCTCGCTTGCCTACTCTGGCGCCATGGGGGTGACTCAGTAATGCTCCAGGTACAGCATGCTTTTAATGTGGTCTTGCTTTTAGTTCATTTAGGAGGCCTTTATGGCACAGCGAATATAAAAAACGTAGTGTAGGACTGCCCCAATATGAGATTGCCGTGAAGAGGCGGGGTGGCTCAAAGAATTGATCAATTGTTTGCTAAATGTCTCATTTTGAAAATACAGTTAGAAATTAATATGTGCATTTGCACTTTATGTATCGCGTCTTAACCTTAGGCTGCGCTGGCTTCTCCCCTTTTTTGCTCTGTTAAAATTATGGTCGCAGCTTAAAACTGGCAAAATTTGCCAACCAATCGGGTGCAGGGAGATTGTCTGCCTTCCGGTCTCCCGGTGCAGGTATCTTCACCACCAGAATCTCTACCCATTCCGCCACGGAGTAGCCCGTGACCTAAGCTACGACCCACCCAAAGAATCGAGCGCCTGAACCACCCTTTTCCGAAGACCATCCAGAAAAATATCCAAACCAGCATCATTAAGATGGACCCCATCTGGGAGGAGAAAACCAGAATTATCCCCCTCTAATCGGTGGTGCCTCACCACAACATCATTTTTAAATCTGATAAAACGAGATATCCGCTGGTTTAAAGTGCGTCTAGATCTTTCCATGGCGTTCAGCTCCCTGGCGCCTTGCCAAACCAACCTAGGAATCAGCTCCGACCAAACCAAACGCATTACTGGAAAGAAACCCGGAAATTTGTCCAAATCGGCTCTAATAAGGGTCAACAGTTCAGCGAGAGGAAAAGAAGCCAGGTCGTTCCCTCCGGCATGAATAACCACCACTGTCGGGGAAGACGCAACTCTTGCGATACGGACAACTTCCGGAAGGCCTTGAGACCAGGTAAGACCCCTCGTACCACGCCAGATAACGTCCATTCCTGTGAAGCCGAGCGATCGTCCTCCTGGGCACAATTCAGCACGCCAAGCTGCCCAATATATGTACGAATTACCCACCAGCCATATGCTGGGCCGCATACCACATGAAACAAATTAAAATTGTTATTAAACAAAACGAAATGCAAGCCAGGGAACAAAACATCAGAAAACTTGTATAGGAGTATACCCCTAATGAAGTGTTCTTACAGAACTAATTCGGGCCTGATATACCTGGTGAAACAACGGGACCTCCTTCTACCAACTCTTTGAATATCTGATTCAAAAAGACCCACCCTGGAGGCTTCTGTAGCCGCACCGATCCTAAACGAATGAGTACCGAAATCTGACGCGGGAAGACCTAGGAATGACAGCGTGTGCCTCAGGACCGCCAGAAACTGACTCGAAAATAGGGAAGAGCCGTTCTCATGAACGAAAAATTGAGCCCCGCTACTCCTAACCTGCAAATAACTGTTGATTAACGCCAATGGGCAAATCGTTCCTTTTATAGCAAACAGCGGGAACCAAGTGCCCCTACCTTCCTGGTCGGTTTTGGATCTGCGCACTCTAACCCTCAAACCGTCGTTGCAAATCACTATGTCGTCCAGCTGCAGGCCGCCTGCCCTGCGGCGGGACATGGGGAGTATCTCACTGACCAGCATGGCCCCGAAAAATACCAGGCCGAAAGCCGCTGAGATCAACGTGGCTTCGTAAATGGATTCACAAACATTGCCCGAAACCTTAACTAAGCTAGCCAGGAGCGGGAAGGAAATGGGCCTCCTTTGGTCGTTCCGCGTGCTTACCCGACGCCAGCCTTTTAGTACTTGTCTGATGAAAAAATGCTTGGTTGAATCGGACCAACCACGTAATTTGAAATGAAAAGCCACGCCCGATATGCGGTTACGAGCCACCGCTCCCGAAACCCCGGAGGCCTGCAATCGAGCCAGGAATGCCAAAGTGACCTGTACCCTCAGGGAGTCCGAAGTACCTACCGGTTTATCCAATGCTAAAATACACCACTCATCCCACGCCTTACCATATGCTCTCCAGGTAGACGGAGCGATGACCTTATCAGGGGAATTAATTCTCCAGGACATCCCAAACCGAAGGAGGGCATTCCAGAATTCGTGGTTGTTCCCTCGGGGGCCGACCACACCGTTCCTGTGAATCAGACCAATGTTTGACATCCGTTAAACTATCATTATCACTGTTACCAACGTTCGCTTTTATCCACACATTGAACTCCAAACATCTCAAAACAATGAAACCAATGATCTTTATGACAGGTAAAGAGGAAGATGACGTGGCAAGTATCAACCTGCGAGAAAAGATTCTGCCCATCGGCATTATCTTGCAAGCGAAATTCAAGGAGCAGCCGAGGAGAGATTGCATTTGAACTAGAGAAACCTTACCGACCAATAAGCACCCCTCGATTAAATCTAACAACTTCGCAATCTTGTCCTGGGGCAACCTGAATTCCATGGCAACCGAATCAATTTCGATCCCGAGGAAAGTGATTACGGGGACAGGACCAATCATTTTTTCCGGGGACAGGTGTACACCGAAATGGGACATGAAATCCTTAAATTGTGCCAGTGCCTGGGAGCACGATTCCGAGTTTGCCGGTCCCACTAACAAAAAGTCATCGAGGTAGTGTGTAATAGATGACAAACGCGTGACCTTACGGGCGACCCATTCCAGAAATGTGCTAAACATTTCGAAATAACAGCAGGAAATTGAGCATCCCATAGGGAGGCATGTGTCATAATAGTATCGGCCTTCGAACATGGCACCTAACAGGTGATAGCAATCCGGGTGGACCCGGGTGGACCGGGAGCAGGCGGAAGGCGGATTCAATATCTGATTTGGCCATAAGGGCCCCTGGCCCAGCTTTTCTGACCATTTCAACGGCTCTGTTAAAAGGTATATACGTTACCGCGGTGTCGTCACCCGGGATGCCGTCGTTCACCGATCTGCCTTTTGAATAAGACAAATGGTGAATTAGCCGATATTTTCCCTGATCTTTTTTGGGAACTATACCCAACGGGGAAACTCGTAAGTTATAAAAGGGGGGTACATCGAAGGGGCCCTGGAAGCATCCTGCTTGAATTTCCTTATTCAATTTTTCATACAGAATAACGGGGAAGTCCCTTGCAGATTTTAAATTAGGGGCCGACTGAGGTTTGTCCGAAAAAACAAAAGTGATGAAAAAACCGAAAGAAAACCCGAAACTGAGCTGTGCCGCGGCCGGTTTATTGGGGTACCTGACCAACCACGGTTCCATGTTTTTTACGCTCACTGGTGTCAAATGGTTCACCCCCTGCGGGTGTCTTACTGGTATTTGATTTTTGAGAGGGTCTTGTGCATTTAGATGCCGAATGCGTTCCCCCGCAAATGGAACATTCGTGTTTGTATTTGCATAATCCATAAAATTTGCAGTGGCCCTCGTTGAACAGCCAACAAGTGCCAGGTCTTCGTATAACTGCCGACCCTGCACTGTTGGCTGGGCCAGCGGGCGAACCGGGAAAGGGCTGCAAGGTTTTCTGGGCCATAATTAAGCGCAACCAGGAATCAGTGGCCTTGACCCCCCACCCTAAATGTGGGTTAACGGCTACCCCTGTCACCGCCCCAAGCCCCGGTAAAGGCGTACTCACCGGATTGCATATTAGGCTCCGGACGGCTCTGCTCTTGAGTTTCGTGGCTGGTAGAACTTTGCCGTTCCACTCGGGACGTGGACCTGTGGCGTGATGAAACGTGTCGACGAGACCGGCTGGATGAACTATCCGACGAGGATGGAGAACGCCACCTTGACGCTCTAGACCGCCTGCTGCGACGGCTGGATCTGGACCTATGAGAATGCCCCCTACTACTGTAATGGTCCATACGCCTTTTCTGGCGCCGGCGATAGTGTCCGGACGATGATGAAGAGGAGAGGCTGCGTGCGGAGCGGTTACCCGCACTCTGACCGCTAACCAGAGCCTGGGTGCCAGCACCCTGTGCGGGAGGTCCATCATCGGTTGCCACCAGCGATAAAACTGCTGAGGCGTTCTGATGTTCTCCTGCTGCCATTTGCGATGGAACTACTTGCCCCCCAGGTATTTGTGAAGGAGGTGTTGTAAAAATCAATGGGCATGAGGGGAAAGGGGATTCCCCTCTAACCCCCACGTGGCCAGCAACAGTTTGCTGCCAGAATACTGAGGTGGAACGTACCTGCTGTTGGGCTGCTATCAATGCCTCCCACCCCCTCCCTGTATTATTGCTACATTCTCCCATTGGTTGTGGAGTCGGGGAAACAATTTCTTGTGACTCTCCTACTCCCCCAGCCTCCTGCGATGACGAAGATGACCCCTGTACTCCCCCCATGCTAGCAGCAGGTATCAGCCCTTACCCAGTTACAGTACCCAAAGGCTGTTGCGGTAAACCTCCTCCCCTAGGAGTAGTGCCCGCCGAATGAGCGGCGCTGGTAGGCTTAAATATAACCCCCTCGTGTGCCTGCCCGAACCATGATGCCGAGACACGCTGTCTGCCGCCCACGTGTGAGGAAGCGCGTGCGCTTGAACCGCACACGCTCCTCTTCAAATGAATTGGCGGGCTCAGACGAGCCGGTGGCCGGGTGGCTCTGCTAGATCGCTGCCCGCCCAACGGCATCGCCTGGCTCGCCGCAGGGAGGGAGCCGCTCTTGGCCAGCAAAGCCGCCAGCCATTCGCTGCTCTCCCTGCTAATTTTTTCCCTCACCACCTCCTGGAGCGGGTCCATGTCACCGGCAGCCCCAACCAGGTCCGGGTTCAGAATGGGAACCGGAAGCTGCGTGAGGCGCGCCCGTCCCCCTTCCAAATAAGGCCACGCCCCCTGGCGACGCCGCCACCCAATCACCAGCGCCGTCACTCCGTGGGAGACCGGGGGTAGCCATGCAGGGGCCCGGCAGTCAGGGGACAGCGGGGTGTTGTGAATTCTGTGGCAGAGCTCCCTCCTGTGGTCACAAGTTGTACTTCGGCTGATTCTCTCTATGAGCTTCCGTTGGTGGAGGAAAGTGGTACTGCGGCTTCTGAGTTTCCTTCCTCAGGTGATGTGGTGGAGTCGTTAGGTGCTGCTCTATTTAACTCCACCTAGTGCTTTGATCCTGGCTTCCAGTCAATGTTCTAGTATTGGACTTGCTTCCTCCTGGATCGTTCCTGTGGCCTGCTGCTCTGCATAGCTAAGTTCCGCTTTTGTTATTTTTGTTTGCTGTTTTTTCTGTCCAGCTTGCTTATTTGGTTTTTTCTTGCTTGCTGGAAGCTCTGGGACGCAGAGGGTGTACCTCCGTACCGTTAGTCGGTACGGAGGGTCTTTTTGCCCCCTTTGCGTGGTTGTTTGTAGGGTTTTGTGTTGACCGCAAAGTTACCTTTCCTATCCTCGCTCTGTTCAGAAAGTCGGGCCTCACTTTGCTAAATCTATTTCATCTCTGCGTTTGTCTTTTCATCTTACTCACAGTCATTATATGTGGGGGGCTGCCTTTTCCTTTGGGGTATTTCTCTGAGGCAAGGTAGGCTTATTTTCTATCTTCAGGCTAGCTAGTTTCTCAGGCTGTGCCGAGTTGCATAGGGAGCGTTAGGCGCAATCCACGGCTGCCTTTAGTGTGGTTTGAGAGGATTAGGGATTGCGGTCAGCAGAGTTCCCACGTCTCAGAGCTCGTTCTATGTTTTTGGGTTATTGTCAGGTCACTGTATGTGCTCTGACCTCTATGTCCATTGTGGTACTGAATTACCTAATCATAACAGTACTGGAAGCCTGAAGTACTAATGATTCTCAATAGAGGGAAAAAAGAAGTTCTGAGACCATTTTTTTTTCTCTGCACTGTGTTTTGCCTTTTTTTTCCCCTAGACATTTGGGTGGTTCAGGACACAGGTGTAGCGATGGACATTAAAGGTCTGTCTTCATGTGTGGATCAGCTCACAGCAAGAGTACAAAATATTCAAGACTTTGTGGTTCAGAATTCTATGTTGGAACCAAGAATTCCTATTCCTGATTTGTTTTTTGGAGATAGAACTAAATTTCTGAGTTTCAAAAATAATTGTAAACTATTTCTGGCTTTGAAACCTCGCTCCTCTGGTGACCCAGTTCAACAAGTTAGGATCATAATTTCTTTTTTACGTGGCGACCCTCAGGACTGGGCATTTTCTCTTGCGCCAGGAGATTCTGCATTGTGTAATATTGATGCGTTTTTCCTGGCGCTCGGATTGCTGTACGATGAACCTAATTCAGTGGATCAGGCAGACAAAAATTTGCTGGCTCTGTGTCAGGGTCAGGATGAGATAGAGGTATATTGTCAGAAATTTAGAAAGTGGTCCGTACTCACTCAATGGAATGAAGGTGCGCTCGCAGCTATTTTCAGAAAGGGTCTCTCTGAAGCCCTTAAGGGTGTCATGGTGGGATTTCCTATGCCTGCTGGTCTGAATGAGTCTATGTCTTTGGCCATTCAGATCGGTCGACGCTTGCGTGAGCGTAAATCTGTGCACCATTTGGCGGTATTATCTGAGCATAAACCTGAGCCTATGCAGTGCGATAGGACTTTGACCAGAGTTGAACGGCAAGAACACAGACGTCAGAATGGGCTGTGTTTCTACTGTGGTGATTCCACTCATGCTATCTCTGATTGTCCTAAGTGCACTAAGCGGTTCGCTAGGTCTGCCACCATTGGTACGGTACAGTCAAAATTTCTTTTGTCCGTAACCTTGATCTGCTCTTTGTCATCTTATTCTGTCATGGCATTTGTGGATTCAGGCGCTGCCCTGAATTTGATGGACTTGGAGTATGCTAGGCGTTGTGGGTTTTTCTTGGAGCCCTTGCAGTGTCCTATTCCATTGAGAGGAATTGATGCTACGCCTTTGGCCAAGAATAAGCCTCAGTACTGGACCCAGCTGACCATGTGCATGGCTCCTGCACATCAGGAGGTTATTCGCTTTCTGGTGTTGCATAATATGCATGATGTGGTCGTGTTGGGGTTGCCATGGCTACAAGTCCATAATCCAGTATTGGACTGGAAATCTATGTCTGTGTCCAGCTGGGGTTGTCAGGGGGTACATGCTGATGTCCCATTTCTGTCTATTTCGTCATCCACCCCTTCTGAGGTCCCAGAGTTCTTGTCTGATTACCGGGATGTATTTGATGAGCCCAAGTCCGATACCCTACCTCCGCATAGGGATTGTGATTGTGCTATCGATTTGATTCCTGGTAGTAAATTCCAAAAAGGTCGACTGTTTAATTTATCTGTGCCTGAGCACGCCGATATACGGAGTTACGTGAAGGAGTCCTTGGAGAAGGGGCACATTCACCCGTCATCGTCGCCATTAGGAGCGGGGTTCTTTTTTGTGGTCAAGAAGGATGGTTCGCTGAGACCTTGTATAGATTACCGCCTTCTAAATAAGATCACGGTTAAATTTCAGTACCCCTTGCCGCTGTTATCTGATTTGTTTGCTCGGATTAAGGGGGCTAGTTGGTTCACCAAGATAGATCTTCGTGGTGCGTATAATCTTGTGCGTATTAAGCGAGGCGATTAATGGAAAACTGCATTTAATACGCCCGAGGGCCATTTTGAGTACCTAGTAATGCCATTCGGACTTGCCAATGCTCCATCAGTGTTTCAGTCCTTTATGCATGACATCTTCCGAGAGTACCTGGATAAATTCCTGATTGTATACTTGGATGATATTTTGGTCTTCTCGGATGATTGGGAATCTCATGTGAAGCAGGTCAGAACGGTGTTTCAGGTCCTGCGTGCTAATTCTTTGTTTGTGAAGGGATCAAAGTGTCTCTTTGGTGTTCAGAAGATTTCATTTTTGGGGTTCATTTTTTCCCCTTCTACTATCGAGATGGACCCTGTTAAGGTCCAAGCCATCCATGATTGGACTCAGCCGACATCTCTGAAAAGTCTGCAAAAGTTCCTGGGCTTTGCTAATTTTTATCGTCGCTTCATCTGCAATTTTTCTAGTATTGCTCAACCATTGACCGATTTGACCAAGAAGGGTGCTGATGTGGTCAATTGGTCTTCTGCTGCTGTGGAAGCTTTTCAAGAGTTGAAGCGTCGTTTTTCTTCTGCCCCTGTGTTGTGTCAACCAGATGTTTCGCTTCCATTCCAGGTTGAGGTTGATGCTTCTGAGATTGGAGCGGGGGCTGTTTTGTCGCAGAGAAGTTCTGATTGCTCGGTGATGAAACCATGCGCCTTCTTTTCCAGGAAGTTTTCGCCTGCTGAGCGAAATTATGATGTTGGCAATCGAGAGCTGCTGGCCATGAAGTGGGCATTGGAGGAGTGGCGTCATTGGCTTGAAGGAGCTAAGCATCGCGTGGTGGTCTTGACTGATCATAAGAACTTGACTTATCTCGAGTCTGCCAAGCGGTTGAATCCTAGACAGGCTCGTTGGTCGCTGTTTTTTGCCCGTTTTGACTTTGTGGTTTCGTACCTTCCGGGCTCTAAAAATGTGAAGGCGGATGCCCTGTCTAGGAGTTTTGTGCCCGACTCTCCGGGTTTATCTGAGCCGGCGGGTATTCTCAAAGAGGGAGTAATTGTGTCTGCCATCTCCCCTGATTTACGGCGGGTGCTGCAAAAATTTCAGGCTAATAAACCTGATCGTTGCCCAGCGGAGAAACTGTTTGTCCCTGATAGGTGGACGAATAAAGTTATCTCTGAGGTTCACTGTTCGGTGTTGGCTGGTCATCCTGGAATCTTTGGTACCAGAGAGTTAGTGGCTAGATCCTTTTGGTGGCCATCTCTGTCGCGGGATGTGCGTTCTTTTGTGCAGTCCTGTGGGATTTGTGCTCGGGCTAAGCCCTGCTGTTCTCGTGCCAGTGGGTTGCTTTTGCCCTTGCCGGTCCCGAAGAGGCCTTGGACACATATCTCTATGGATTTTATTTCAGATCTTCCCGTCTCTCAAAAAATGTCAGTCATTTGGGTGGTTTGTGATCGCTTCTCTAAGATGGTCCATTTGGTACCCTTGTCTAAATTACCTTCCTCCTCTGATTTGGTGCCATTGTTCTTCCAGCATGTGGTTCATTTACATGGCATTCCAGAGAATATCGTTTCTGACAGAGGTTCCCAGTTTGTTTCGAGGTTTTGGCGAGCTTTTTGTGCTAGGATGGGCATTGACTTGTCTTTTTCCTCGGCTTTCCATCCTCAGACCAATGGCCAGACCGAACGAACCAATCAGACCTTGGAAACATATCTGAGATGCTTTGTTTCTGCTGATCAGGATGACTGGTGTCCTTTTTGCCTTTGGCTGAGTTCGCCCTTAATAATCGGGCCAGCTCGGCTACCTTGGTTTCGCCGTTTTTCTGCAACTCTGGGTTCCATCCTCGTTTCTCTTCAGGGCAGGTTGAGTCTTCGGACTGTCCTGGTGTGGATACTGTGGTGGACAGGTTGCAGCAGATTTGGACTCATGTAGTGGACAATTTGACCTTGTCCCAGGAGAAGGCTCAACGTTTCGCTAATCGCAGACGCTGTGTGGGTCCCCGACTTCGTGTTGGGGATTTGGTTTGGTTGTCTTCTCATCATATTCCTATGAAGGTTTCCTCTCCTAAGTTTAAACCTCGTTTCATTGGTCCGTATAGGATTTCTGAGGTTCTTAATCCTGTGTCTTTTCGTTTGACCCTTCCAGATTCTTTTTCCATCCATAACGTATTCCATAGGTCATTGTTGCGGAGATACGTGGCACCTATGGTTCCATCTGTTGATCCTCCTGCTCCGGTTTTGGTGGAGGGGGAGTTGGAGTATATTGTGGAGAAGATTTTGGATTCTCGTGTTTCAAGACGGAAACTCCAGTATCTGGTTAAGTGGAAGGGTTATGCTCAGGAAGATAATTCCTGGGTCTTTGCCTCTGATGTCCATGCTCCCCATCTTGTTCGTGCCTTTCATATGGCTCATCCTGGTCGTCCTGGGGGCTCTGGTGAGGGTTCGGTGACCCCTCCTCAAGGGGGGGTACTGTTGTGAATTCTGTGGCAGAGCTCCCTCCTGTGGTCACAAGTGGTACTTCGGCTGATTCTCTCTATGAGCTTCCGTTGGTGGAGGAAAGTGGTACTGCGGCTTCTGAGTTTCCTTCCTCAGGTGATGTGGTGGAGTCGTTAGGTGCTGCTCTATTTAACTCCACCTAGTGCTTTGATCCTGGCTTCCAGTCAATGATCTAGTATTGGACTTGCTTCCTCCTGGATCGTTCCTGTGGCCTGCTGCTCTGCATAGCTAAGTTCTGCTTTTGTTATTTTTGTTTGCTGTTTTTTCTGTCCAGCTTGCTTATTTGGTTTTTTCTTGCTTGCTGGAAGCTCTGGGATGCAGAGGGTGTACCTTCGTACCGTTAGTCGGTACGGAGGGTCTTTTTGCCCCCTTTGTGTTGTTGTTTGTAGGGTTTTGTGTTGACCGCAAAGTTACCTTTCCTATCCTCGCTCTGTTCAGAAAGTCGGGCCTCACTTTGCTAAATCTATTTCACCTCTGCATTTGTCTTTTCATCTTACTCACAGTCATTATATGTGGGGGGCTGCCTTTTCCTTTGGGGTATTTCTCTGAGGCAAGGTAGGCTTATTTTCTATCTTCATGCTAGCTAGTTTCTCAGGCTGTGCCGAGTTGCATAGGGAGCGATAGGCGCAATCCACGGCTGCCTTTAGTGTGGTTTGAGAGGATTAGGGATTGCGGTCAGCAGTAGAGTTGAGCGACCTTGACCTTTTTAGAGTCGAGCCGGGTTTCGCGAAACCCGACTATCTCAAAAGTCGGGTCGAGTGAAATCGGCCGATTATGACGTAAAGTCGGGATCGACCGAAACACGAAACCCAATGCAAGTCAATGGGGCAGCATAGTCGGCAGTGAGTGGGGGCCAGGAAAACACCTAGAGTGCCCATTTTAATGTCAAAACCATCCATTCTTCTTAATGAAGCTTGTCAAACTTAATTTACCTTATAATAATTGGAAGGCATTTGAAATTGGGGTTCATTTGGCTAAAGTTGTGGTGGGTAGGGCTGGTTCAAGTAATTAGTGGGCCCAGGAAATCTGGACCACGTCACGGCAGTGGAGCAGGGAGAGGTAAGTATTTCAACTTTGCAAGTGCTGTGAACCTGAGCAAGCAGGGGGGGCCCACTTGTTGGCATTGGCACTGGCACAGGGCCCCTCAAAGTACAGCGGTGTGTTTGCACGGCGGGGGCGCCTCCCACCGGCAGCAACACTTTTGCGTACTATGAGAGGCCCTGTGCCAGTGACGTCGCCAACTAGTATTCCAACCCCCACCTGATGAAGGAACCTGCACTTTCATCTGCACCTTCCTGTTTGTCCCCGTGTAAGGTGGTATGGTATGCGGGAAGGGGGACCTGACTTTCAGCAGGGTCACAATCTTGCAGTGTAGCGTGCACAGGAAATGTTGCGTTATGGGTCAATGTACCAGCAGACTCATCTATCACTGGCTGGGCAATGGGCAGGATGAGGAGGAAACACAGATATAGGCCCAAAGAATAAAGTGGGCTAAATGCAGTTCAAAATTGGTAACACAGGACTAATCAGGGGGCATTGCAGTGGAGGACAACTGGAATGAGAGGCTGACACAGAGAGTAGGCCCAAATCAGTAAGTAGTCGAAATGCAGTTCAAAATTGGCAACAGTAGTAAACAGGCGGCACAGCTTTGTTCAGTGGAGGAGAACAGCAAGAAGTGGCAGACACCGATAGTAGGCCCCAACCCAACTAGTAGGCCAAATGCAGTCTAACATTAACAACTACTTAACGAGCGCCTGAAAACGGAATTTCAGGACAGGAAACCAGCAGAACAGCAAGGAGTGGCAGACACCGATAGTAGGCCCCAAATCAACTAGTACGCCAAATGCAGTTGTTCCGTTTAACCACAATTTAATGAGAGCCGGAAGATCGAAGCTCAGGAAAGGCAACCTGGAGAACACCTTGGAGTGGAACACACCATCTCTCTACACCCCATACCCAATTTGTAGGCCCAATGCAGCGTAGTTTCCAACAACTACTAAACGAGAGCATGATGATCGAAGCATTGGCGAGGAAACCTGGGGAACACCTTGGAGTGGAACACACCATCTCTCTACACCCCATACCCAATTTGTAGGCCTAATGCAGCGTAGTTTCCAACAACTACTAAACGAGAGCATGATGATCGAAGCATTGGCGAGGAAACCTGGGGAACACCTTGGAGTGGAACACACCATCTCTCTACACCCCATACCCAATTTGTAGGCCTAATGCAGCGTAGTTTCCAACAACTACTAAACGAGAGCATGATGATCGAAGCATTGGCGAGGAAACCTGGGGAACACCTTGGAGTGGAACACACCATCTCTCTACAGTGGAACACACCATCTCTCTACACCCCATACCCAATTTGTAGGCCTAATGCAGCGTAGTTTCCAACAACTACTAAACGAGAGCCGGAAGATCGAAGCTCAGGAAAGGCAACCTGGGGAACACCTTGGAGTGGAACACACCATCTCTCTACACCCCATACCCAATTTGTAGGCCCAATGCAGCGTAGTTTCCAACAACTACTAAACGAGAGCATGATGATCGAAGCATTGGCGAGGAAACCTGGGAAACACCTTGGAGTGGAACACACCATCTCTCTACACCCCATACCCAATTTGTAGGCCTAATGCAGCGTAGTTTCCAACAACTACTAAACGAGAGCATGATGATCGAAGCATTGGCGAGGAAACCTGGGGAACACCTTAGAGTGGAACACACCATCTCTCTACACCCCATACCCAATTTGTAGGCCTAATGCAGCGTAGTTTCCAACAACTACTAAACGAAAGCATGATGATCGAAGCATTGGCGAGGAAACCTGGGGAACACCTTGGAGTGGAACACACCATCTCTCTACAGTGGAACACACCATCTCTCTACACCCCATACCCAATTTGTAGGCCTAATGCAGCGTAGTTTCCAACAACTACTAAACGAGAGCCGGAAGATCGAAGCTCAGGAAAGGCAACCTGGAGAACACCTTGGAGTGGAACACACCATCTCTCTACACCCCATACCCAATTTGTAGGCCTAATGCAGCGTAGTTTCCAACAACTACTAAACGAGAGCCGGAAGATCGAAGCTCAGGAAAGGCAACCTGGGGAACACCTTGGAGTGGAACACACCATCTCTCTACACCCCATACCCAATTTGTAGGCCCAATGCAGCGTAGTTTCCAACAACTACTAAACGAGAGCATGATGATCGAAGCATTGGCGAGGAAGCCTGGGGAACACCTTGGAGTGGAACACACCATCTCTCTACACCCCATACCCAATTTGTAGGCCTAATGCAGCGTAGTTTCCAACAACTACTAAACGAGAGCATGATGATCGAAGCATTGGCGAGGAAACCTGGGGAACACCTTGGAGTGGAACACACCATCTCTCTACAGTGGAACACACCATCTCTCTACACCCCATACCCAATTTGTAGGCCTAATGCAGCGTAGTTTCCAACAACTACTAAACGAGAGCCGGAAGATCGAAGCTCAGGAAAGGCAACCTGGAGAACACCTTGGAGTGGAACACACCATCTCTCTACACCCCATACCCAATTTGTAGGCCTAATGCAGCGTAGTTTCCAACAACTACTAAACGAGAGCCGGAAGATCGAAGCTCAGGAAAGGCAACCTGGGGAACACCTTGGAGTGGAACACACCATCTCTCTACACCCCATACCCAATTTGTAGGCCCAATGCAGCGTAGTTTCCAACAACTACTAAACGAGAGCATGATGATCGAAGCATTGGCGAGGAAGCCTGGGGAACACCTTGGAGTGGAACACACCATCTCTCTACACCCCATACCCAATTTGTAGGCCTAATGCAGCGCAGTTTCCAACAACTACTAAACGAGAGCCGGAAGATCGAAGCTCAGGAAAGGCAACCTGGGGAACACCTTGGAGTGGAACACATCATCTCTCTACACCCCATACCCAATTTGTAGGCCCAATGCAGCGTAGTTTCCAACAACTACTAAACGAGAGCATGATGATCGAAGCATTGGCGAGGAAACCTGGGGAACACCTTGGAGTGGAACACACCATCTCTCTACACCCCATACCCAATTTGTAGGCCTAATGCAGCGTAGTTTCCAACAACTACTAAACGAGAGCATGATGATCGAAGCATTGGCGAGGAAACCTGGGGAACACCTTGGAGTGGAACACACCATCTCTCTACAGTGGAACACACCATCTCTCTACACCCCATACCCAATTTGTAGGCCTAATGCAGCGTAGTTTCCAACAACTACTAAACGAGAGCCAGAAGATCGAAGCTCAGGAAAGGCAACCTGGGGAACACCTTGGAGTGTAACAAACCCTCTCTCTACACCACGGAAGGGCTGATTCTTAGGAAGGAAGGCTGTCGGAAAGAAGCAGGGCGCGTCCGAGGGTGATTATATTCTTATTAGGTATATACTCACCCTCGGACGCGCCCTGCTTCTTTATTTGTAATGAATGTTTATTTGCAATGTGGTTTTGACTTACTCTATTTTTTTGGTAAATAATGATTTTATTATTTTCATTGTTTTGCATCTTCTTGGCAATAATATAAAGAAGACGCGACAGGACAACACTCGGTGGATGCCATATCTGTGTTTAAAATTGAAAAAACCTTTCAGTTAACTACTTGCAGGAGAAAGTTATTGTAGCTGGTGGCCATTTTTAGTACTGTACCAGATTTTTGTTGTATGTGTTTGTTTTTAATGTTAAAATGTCTGCATTTGATATCTCTCCAGTATTTTCTTTTTTATAAGCAAAAAACTTATTTTTATATTTTCTGATGTTGGTTCCAGGGGTACACGGGCAGCAGTGGTGTGGTCAGTGGAGGCCTAGTGGAAGGAGTGACCGCAGACAGGCATCGAAGGCCTAAAATAATAACACATGGCTGTAGGCAATTTTAAATTGGTTCCAGGGGTACACGGGCAGCAGTGGTGTGGTCAGTGGAGGCCTAGTGGAAGGAGTGACCGCAGACAGGCATCGAAGGCCTAAAATAATAACACATGGCTGTAGGCAATTTTAAATTGGTTCCAGGGGTACACGGGCAGCAGTGGTGTGGTCAGTGGAGGCCTAGTGGAAGGAGTGACCGCAGACAGGCATCGAAGGCCTAAAATAATAACACATGGCTGTAGGCAATTTTAAATTGGTTCCAGGGGTACACGGGCAGCAGTGGTGTGGTCAGTGGAGGCCTAGTGGAAGGAGTGACCGCAGACAGGCATCGAAGGCCTAAAATAATAGCACATGGCTGTAGGCAATTTTAAATTGGTTCCAGGGGTACACGGGCAGCAGTGGTGTGGTCAGTGGAGGCCTAGTGGAAGGAGTGACCGCAGACAGGCATCGAAGGCCTAAAATAATAACACATGGCTGTAGGCAATTTTAAATTGGTTCCAGGGGTACACGGGCAGCAGTGGTGTGGTCAGTGGAGGCCTAGTGGAAGGAGTGACCGCAGACAGGCATCGAAGGCCTAAAATAATAACACATGGCTGTAGGCAATTTTAAATTGTTTACAGGGGTACACGGGCAGCAGTGGTGTGGTCAGTGGAGGCCTAGTGGAAGGAGTGACCACAGACAGGCATCGAAGGCCTAACATAACAAAAATGTCAATACAATGGTATTGCCAGTGGCAGGCATTGAAGGATGTCAGCGCATAGACTAAACATTGGTGGAGCTGTGAGATAATTTTGCAAGTGGTAGAGCACTGTTTGAGCTGGGGGGGCGAACTGTCTTGTGGCCGGCGGTACAGGCCCAGGGCCCCTCATATTACAACGGTGTGTCTGACGTTGGGTGCGCACCACCACCGCCAGAGACACTTTATTGTACTAGGAGGGACCCAGTGGCAGTGCCGTCGACCAAAAGCGGGCACACCCACCTCTTCAGACAAACTGCACTCTCACGGGTGCTGTCGCCAAGTGTCGATACCACGGCCCCGTGTGGGGAGTTTGGCCAATCAGGTGCAGAAAATTACGAGATTGGAAAAGGCATTCAGAATAGTCCACAGGCAAGACCTTTTCATAGGAAAGCTAGGTGTCAGCCGGGCGAGGTGGGGCAAAAGATTTCGAAATCCAGTTGTGGTTCATTTTAATGAAGGTTAGATCATCTACATTTTGGGTAGCCAGACGAGTCCTTTTTTCTGTTAGTATTGAACCTGCAGCACTGAATACTCTTTCTGATAGGACACTAGCTGCCGGGCAAGCAAGCTCCTGCAATGCATATTCTGCCAATTCTGGCCAGGTGTCTAATTTTGATGACCAGTAATCAAATGGGAATGACGGTTGAGGGAGAACATCGATAAGGGATGAAAAATAGTTTGTAACCATACTGGACAAATGTTGTCTCCTGTCACTTTGAATTGATGCTGCAGTACCTGTCCTGTCTGCGGTCATAGCAAAATCACTCCACAACCTGGTCAGAAAACCCCTCTGGCCAACGCCACTTCTGATTTCTGCCCCTCTAACTCCTCTGGTCTGCTGGCCCCTGCAGCTCGTGTGAGAACGATCACGGGCGCTGTGTGCAGGGAATGCCAGAAGCAAACGGTCAACAAGAGTTGATTGTTTGGTTGCTAATATTAGTTCCAAGTTCTCATGTGGCATTATATTTTGCAATTTGCCTTTATAGCGAGGATCAAGGAGGCAGGCCAACCAGTAATCATCATCATTCATCATTTTAGTTATGCGTGTGTCCCTTTTGAGGATACGTAAGGCATAATCCGCCATGTGGGCCAAAGTTCCAGTTCTCAAATCTGCGGTTGTGCTTGGTTGAGGGGCAGTTTCAGGCAAATCCACGTCACTTGTGTCCCTCCAAAAACCAGAACCCGGCCTTGCCGCGCCACCAATTTCCAGTGGCCCCGGAAAAGCTTCCTCATTAAAAATATAATCATCCCCATCATCCTCCTCGTCCTCCTCCTCCTCTTCGCCCGCTAACTCGTCCTGTACACTGCCCTGGCCAGACAATGGCTGACTGTCATCAAGGCTTTCCTCTTCCTCAGCTGCAGACGCCTGATCCTTTATGTGCGTCAAACTTTGCATCAGCAGACGCATTAGGGGGATGCTCATGCTTATTATGGCGTTGTCTGCACTAACCAGCCGTGTGCATTCCTCAAAACACTGAAGGACTTGACACATGTCTTGAATCTTCGACCACTGCACACCTGACAACTCCATGTCTGCCATCCTACTGCCTGCCCGTGTATGTGTATCCTCCCACAAAAACATAACAGCCCGCCTCTGTTCGCACAGTCTCTGAAGCATGTGCAGTGTTGAGTTCCACCTTGTTGCAACGTCTATGATTAGGCGATGCTGGGGAAGGTTCAAAGAACGCTGATAGGTCTGCATACGGCTGGAGTGTACGGGCGAACGGCGGATATGTGAGCAAAGTCCACGCACTTTGAGGAGTAGGTCGGATAACCCCGGATAACTTTTCAGGAAGCACTGCACCACCAGGTTTAAGGTGTGAGCCAGGCAAGGAATGTGTTTCAGTTGGGAAAGGGAGATGGCAGCCATGAAATTCCTTCCGTTATCACTCACTAACTTGCCTGCCTCAAGATCTACAGTGCCCAGCCACGACTGCGTTTCTTTCTGCAAGAACTCGGACAGAACTTCCGCGGTGTGTCTGTTGTCGCCCAAACACTTCATAGCCAATACAGCCTGCTGACGTTTGCCAGTAGCTGCCCCATAATGGGAGACCTGGTGTGCAACAGTGGCAGCTGCGGATGGAGTGGTTGTGCGACTGCGGTCTATGGACGAGCTCTCGCTTCTGCAGGAGGACGAAGAGGAGGAGGAGGGGGTGCGAACGGCTACAGCCAATTGTTTCCTAGACCGTGGGCTAGGCAGAACTGTCCCAAACTTGCTGTCCCCTGTGGACCCTGCATCCACCACATTTACCCAGTGTGCCGTGATGGACACGTAACGTCCCTGGCCATGCCTACTGGTCCATGCATCTGTTGTCAGGTGCACCTTTGTGCTCACAGATTGCCTGAGTGCATGGACGATGCGCTCTTTAACATGCTGGTGGAGGGCTGGGATGGCTTTTCTGGAAAAAAAGTGTCAACTGGGTAGCTCGTAGCGTGGTACAGCGTAGTCCATCAGGGCTTTGAAAGCTTCGCTTTCAACTAACCGGTAGGGCATCATCTCTAACGAGATTAGTCTAGCTATGTGTGCGTTCAAACCCTGTGTACGCGGATGCGAGGCTAAGTACTTCCTTTTTCTAACCATAGTCTCATGTAGGGTGAGCTGGACTGGAGAGCTGGAGATCGTGGAACTAGCGGGGGTGCTGGTGGACATGGCAGACTGAGAGACGGTGGGAGATGGTATTGTTGCCGCCGGTGCCCTAGATGCAGTGTTTCCTACTACGAAACTGGTGATTCCCTGACCCTGACTGCTTTGGCCTGGCAAAGAAACCTGCACAGATACTGCAGGTGGTGCGGAAAATGGTGGCCCTACACTGCCGGAAGGGATGTTGCGTTGCTGACTAGCTTCATTGGCCGAGGGTGCTACAACCTTAAGGGACGTTTGGTAGTTAGTCCAGGCTTGCAAATGCATGGTGGTTAAATGTCTATGCATGCAACTTGTATTGAGACTTTTCAGATTCTGTCCTCTGCTTAAGGTAGTTGAACATTTTTGACAGATGACTTTGCTCTGATCAATTGGATGTTGTTTAAAAAAATGCCAGACTGCACTCTTTCTAGCATCGGATACCTTTTCAGGCATTGCAGACTGAGCTTTAACCGGATGGCCACGCTGTCCTCCAACAGGTTTTGGCTTTGCCACGCGTTTTGGGCAAGATACGGGCCCGGCAGATGGAACCTGTTGCGATGTTGATGCCTGCTGCGGCCCCTCCTCCTCCGCTTCAGAACTGCTGCCGCCTGCACCCTGTTCCCCCAATGGCAGCCAATCGGGGTCAAGAACTGGGTCATCTATTACCTCTTCTTGTAGCTCGTGTGCAACTTCGTCTGTGTCACCGTGTCGGTCGGTGGTATAGCGTTCGTGATGGGGCAACATAGTCTCATCAGGGTCTGATTCTTGATCATAACCCTGCGAGGGCAATGTTGTGGTCTGAGTCAAAGGACCAGCATAGTAGTCTGGCTGTGGCTGTGCATCAGTGCACTCCATGTCAGATTCAACTTGTAATGGGCATGGACTGTTAACTGCTTCACTTTCTAAGCCAGGGACGGTATGTGTAAAGAGCTCCATGGAGTAACCCGTTGTGTCGCCTGCTGCATTCTTCTCTGTTGTTGTTTTTGCTGAAGAGGACAAGGAAGCGACTTGTCCCTGACCGTGAACATCCACTAACGACGCGCTGCTTTGACATTTACCAGTTTCACGAGAGGAGGCAAAAGAGCTAGAGGCTGAGTCAGCAAGATAAGCCAAAACTTGCTCTTGCTGCTCCGGCTTTAAAAGCGGTTTTCCTACTCCCAGAAAAGGGAGCGTTCGAGGCCTTGTGTAGCCTGACGACGAACCTGGCTCCACAGCTCCAGACTTAGGTGCAATATTTTTTTTCCCACGACCAGCTGATGCTCCACCACTACCACTACCCTCATTACCAGCTGACAATGAACGCCCCCGGCCACGACCTCTTCCACCATACTTCCTCATTGTTTTAAAAACGTAAACAAACTAACGGTATTTGTTGCTGTCACACAAATTACACGGTGAGCTATAACTTCAGTATGATTTAGCTACCCCTTTACAGGTGAGTGAGACCACAACGAAAATCAGGCACAATGTTACACACTCTGTTGTTGGTGGCAACAAATGAGAGAGATGCCACACACGCAGGACTGTCACTGAAGCACAAATGTAAATATTAATCTCCCACTGATTTGATTTTTTTTTTTTTTTTCAGGGAGACTTTAGGAAAAAAAAATAATAGAATAAAATGATTTTTTCAGGAAGAATTTAGAAACCAAATAAAATAAAATGATTTTTTCAGGGAGAATTTAGAAAACAAATAAAACAAAAAAAGGCTTTCTATGGCCCACTGAGTGAGAGATGACGCACACAGGAGTCAGGAGTGGCACACAAGCCCAGAGGCCAATATTTATCTCCCACTTTTTTTTTTTTGTTCCAGGGAAAATTTATAAACCCAATAAAAAAAATAATAAATAGGCTTTCTATGGCCCACTATCTGAGAGACAGAGAGAGATGGCACGCTTAGGACTGGCACACAAGCCCAAAGGCCAATATTAATCTCCCTTTTTTTTTTAAGGGAGAATTTATAAAACCAAAAAAAAATAAATAAATAGGCTTTCTATGGCCCACTATTTGTGAGAGAGATGGCACGCTCAGGACTGGCACACAAGCCCAGAGGCCAATATTAATCTCCCACTTTTTTTTTTTTTTCCAGGGAAAATTTATAAACCCAATAAAAAAAAAAATAAATAAATAGGCTTTCTATGGCCCACTATCTGAGAGAGAGAGATGGCACGCTTAGGACTGGCACACAAGCCCAAAGGCCAATATTAATCTCCCATTGATTGATTTATTGATTTTTTCAGGTAGAATTTAGAACCCAAATAAAGCAAAAAAAAAAAAAAAAGGGCTTTCTATGGCCCACTGAGTGAGTGATGATGCACACAGGAGTCAGGAGTGGCACACAAGCCCTGAGGCCAATATTTTTCTCCCACTGATTGATGTAGTGATTTTTTCAGGTAGATTTTAGAACCCAAATCAAGCAAAAAAATAAGTAGGCTTTCTATGGCCCACTATTTGTGAGAGAGATGGCACGCTCAGGACTGGCTCACAAGCCCAGAGGCCAATATTAATCTCCCACTTTTTTTGGGGGGGGGTTCCAGGGAAAATTTATAAACCCAATAAAAAAAAAAATAAATAGGCTTTCTATGGCCCACTATCTGAGAGAGAGAGATGGCACGCTTAGGACTGGCACACAAGCCCAAAGGCCAATATTAATCTCCCACTGATTGATTTATTGATTTTTTCAGGTAGAATTTAGAACCCAAATAAAGCAAAAAAAAAAAAAAGGGCTTTCTATGGCCCACTGAGTGAGTGATGATGCACACAGGAGTCAGGAGTGGCACACAAGCCCTGAGGCCAATATTTTTCTCCCACTGATTGATGTAGTGATTTTTTCAGGTAGATTTTAGAACCAAAATCAAGCAAAAAAATAAATAGGCTTTCTATGGCCCACTGACTGAGAGATGGCACACACAGGAGTCAAGAGTGGCACACAAGCCCTGAGGCCAATATTTTTCTCCCACTGATTGATGTAGTGATTTTTTCAGGTAGATTTTATAACCCAAATCAAGCAAAAAAATAAATAGGCTTTCTATGGCCCACTGAGTGAGAAATGACACAGACAGGGATGGCACTCTAGCAGAAATGTCAATCTTAATCTCCCACAAAAAAAAAAAAAAAAAACAGGGAGTGTCCTTCAATTACTATCTCCCTTGTTATGTTTGCTAATGACAGGTGTTATGAAGGCAATCCAGAAACACAGTGTGCATAGCGATCAGAGCGCACACAGTGATCTGACAAATACCCAAAAATACAAGAACGAGCTCTGAGACGTGGAAACTCTGTAGACTGCACACCTGATCCTATCCTAAACACAACTAAAAGCGGCTGTGGATTGCGCCTAACAACTACCTAGGCAACTCGGCACAGCCTAAGAAACTAGCTAGCCTGAAGATAGAAAAATAGGCCTGACTTGCCCCAGAGAAATTCCCCAAAGGAAAAGGCAGCCCCCCACATATAATGACTGTGAGTAAGATGAAAAGACAAAACGTAGGGATGAAATAGATTCAGCAAAGTGGGGCCCGATATTCTAGGACAGAGCGAGGACAGTAAAGCGAACTTTGCAGTCTACAAAAAACCCTAAAGCAAAACCACGCAAGGGGGGCAAAAAAAAACCACCGTGCCGAACTAACGGCACGGCGGTACACCCTTTGCGTCTCAGAGCTTCCAGCAAAACAAAAGACAAGCTGGACAGAAAAAAAAAGCAACAAAAAAGCACTTAGCTATACAGAGCAGCAGGTCACAGGAACAATCAGGAGAAGCTCAGATCCAACACTGAAACATTGACAAGGAGCAAGGATAGCAGCATCAGGCGGAGTTAAGTAATGAAGCAGTTAACGAGCTCACCAGAACACCTGAGGGAGGAAGCTCAGAAGCTGCAGTACCACTTGTGACCACAGGAGTGAATTCAGCCACAGAATTCACAACAGTACCCCCCCCTTGAGGAGGGGTCACCGAACCCTCACCAGAGCCCCCAGGCCGGCCAGGATGAGCCGCATGAAAGGCACGAACAAGATCGGAAGCATGAACATCAGAGGCAAAAACCCAGGAATTATCTTCCTGAGCATAACCCTTCCATTTAACCAGATACTGGAGTTTCCGTCTAGAAACACGAGAATCCAAAATCTTCTCCACAATATACTCCAATTCCCCCTCCACCAAAACCGGGGCAGGAGGCTCAACAGATGGAACCATAGGTGCCACGTATCTCCGCAACAACGACCTATGGAATACATTATGTATGGAAAAGGAGTCTGGGAGGGTCAAACAAAAAGACACAGGATTGAGAACCTCAGAAATCCTATACGGACCAATAAAACGAGGTTTAAATTTAGGAGAGGAAACCTTCATAGGAATATGACGAGAAGATAACCAAACCAGATCCCCAACACGAAGTCGGGGACCCACACGGCGTCTGCGATTAGCGAAAAGTTGAGCTTTCTCCTGGGACAAGATCAAATTGTCCACTACCTGAGTCCAGATCTGCTGCAACCTATCCACCACAGAATCCACACCAGGACAGTCCGAAGACTCAACCTGTCCTGAAGAGAAACGAGGATGGAACCCAGAATTGCAAAAAAATGGAGAAACCAAGGTAGCCGAGCTGGCCCGATTATTAAGGGCGAACTCAGCCAACGGCAAAAAGGACACCCAATCATCCTGGTCTGCAGAAACAAAACATCTCAGATATGTTTCCAAGGTCTGATTGGTTCGTTCGGTCTGGCCATTAGTCTGAGGATGGAAAGCCGAGGAAAAGGATAGGTCAATGCCCATCCTACCACAAAAGGCTCGCCAAAACCTTGAAACAAACTGGGACCCTCTGTCAGAAACAATATTCTCAGGAATGCCATGCAACCGAACCACATGCTGAAAGAACAAAGGTACCAAATCAGAGGAGGAAGGCAATTTAGCCAAGGGCACCAGATGGACCATTTTAGAAAAGCGATCACAGACCACCCAAATGACTGACATCTTTTGAGAAACGGGAAGGTCAGAAATGAAATCCATCGAAATATGTGTCCAAGGCCTCTTTGGGACCGGCAAGGGCAAAAGCAACCCACTGGCACGAGAACAGCAGGGCTTAGCCCTAGCACAAATCCCACAGGACTGCACAAAAGTACGTACATCCCGTGACAGAGATGGCCACCAGAAGGATCTAGCCACTAACTCTCTGGTACCAAAGATTCCAGGATGACCAGCCAACACCGAACAATGAAGTTCAGAGATAAGTTTATTAGTCCACCTATCAGGGACGAACAGTTTCTCTGCTGGACAACGATCAGGTTTATTCGCCTGAAATTTTTGCAGCACCCGCCGCAAATCAGGGGAGATGGCAGACACAATGACTCCTTCCTTGAGGATACCCGCTGGCTCAGATAAACCCGGAGAGTCGGGCACAAAACTCCTAGACAGAGCATCCGCCTTCACATTTTTAGAGCCCGGAAGGTACGAAATCACAAAGTCGAAGCGGGCAAAAAATAACGACCAACGGGCCTGTCTAGGATTCAAGCGCTTGGCAGACTCGAGATAAGTCAAGTTCTTATGATCAGTCAATACCACCACGCGATGCTTAGCTCCTTCAAGCCAATGACGCCACTCCTCGAATGCCCACTTCATGGCCAGCAACTCTCGATTGCCCACATCATAATTACGCTCAGCGGGCGAAAACTTCCTGGAAAAGAAAGCACATGGTTTCATCACTGAGCAATCAGAACCTCTCTGTGACAAAACCGCCCCTGCTCCAATCTCAGAAGCATCAACCTCGACCTGGAACGGAAGAGAAACATCTGGCTGACACAACACAGGGGCAGAACAAAAACGACGCTTCAACTCCTGAAAAGCTTCCACAGCAGCAGAAGACCAATTAACCAAATCAGCACCCTTCTTGGTCAAATCGGTCAATGGTTTGGCAATGCTAGAAAAATTACAGATGAAGCGACGATAAAAATTAGCAAAACCCAGGAACTTTTGCAGACATTTCAGAGATGTCGGCTGAATCCAATCCTGGATGGCTTGGACCTTAACTGGATCCATCTCGATAGTAGAAGGGGTAAAGATGAACCCCAAAAATGAAACTTTCTGCACACCGAAGAGACACTTTGATCCCTTCACAAACAAAGAGTTAGCACGCAGGACCTGAAAAACCATTCTGACCTGCTTCACATGAGACTCCCAATCATCTGAGAAGATCAAAATGTCATCCAAGTAAACAATCAGGAATTTATCCAGATACTCACGGAAGATGTCATGCATAAAAGACTGAAACACAGATGGAGCATTGGCAAGTCCGAACGGCATCACTAGATACTCAAAATGACCCTCGGGCGTATTGAATGCAGTTTTCCATTCATCTCCTTGCCTGATTCTCACCAGATTATACGCACCACGAAGATCTATCTTAGTGAACCAACTAGCCCCCTTAATCCGAGCAAACAAGTCAGATAACAATGGCAAGGGATACTGAAATTTAACAGTGATCTTATTAAGAAGGCGGTAATCAATACACGGTCTCAGCGAACCATCCTTCTTGGCTACAAAGAAGAACCCTGCTCCCAGTGGTGATGACGATGGGCGAATATGTCCCTTCTCCAGGGATTCCTTCACATAACTGCGCATAGCGGCGTGTTCGGGCACGGATAAATTAAATAATCGACCTTTAGGGAATTTACTACCAGGAATCAAATTGATAGCACAATCACAATCCCTATGCGGAGGTAGAGCATCGGACTTGGGCTCTTCAAATACATCCTGATAATCAGACAAGAACTCTGGGACCTCAGAAGGGGTGGATGACGAAATCGACAAAAATGGAACATCACCATGTACCCCCTGACAACCCCAGCTGGATACCGACATGGAATTCCAATCCAATACTGGATTATGGGTTTGTAGCCATGGCAACCCCAACACGACCACATCATGCAGATTATGCAACACCAGAAAGCGAATAACTTCCTGATGTGCAGGAGCCATGCACATGGTCAGCTGGGCCCAGTATTGAGGTTTATTCTTGGCCAAAGGTGTAGCATCAATTCCTCTCAATGGAATAGGACACCGCAAAGGCTCCAAGAAAAACCCACAACGTTTAGCATAATCCAAATCCATCAGATTCAGGGCAGCGCCCGAATCCACAAACGCCATGACAGAAAACGACGACAAAGAGCATATCAAGGTAATGGACAGAAGGAATTTGGACTGTACAGTACCAATGACGGCAGACCTAGCGGACCGCTTAGTGCGCTTAGGACAATCAGAAATGGCATGAGTGGAATCACCACAGTAGAAACACAGACCATTCAGACGTCTGTATTCCTGCCGTTCAACTCTAGTCATAGTCCTATCGCACTGCATAGGCTCAGGTTTAACCTCAGGCAGTACCGCCAAATGGTGCACAGATTTACGCTCGCGCAAGCGTCGACCGATCTGAATGGCCAAAGACAAAGACTCATTCAAACCAGCAGGCATAGGAAATCCCACCATGACATCCTTAAGAGCCTCAGAGAGACCCTTTCTGAACAAAGCTGCCAGCGCAGATTCATTCCACTGAGTGAGTACTGACCATTTCCTAAATTTCTGACAATATACTTCTATATCATCCTGACCCTGGCACAAAGCCAGCAAATTTTTCTCAGCCTGATCCACTGAATTAGGCTCATCGTACAGCAATCCGAGCGCCAGGAAAAACGCATCGACACTACTCAATGCAGGGTCTCCTGGCGCAAGAGAAAATGCCCAGTCTTGAGGGTCGCCGCGCAAAAAAGAAATAATAATCAAAACCTGTTGAATAGGATTACCAGAAGAATGAGGTTTCAAGGCCAGAAATAGCTTACAATTATTTTTGAAACTTAGAAACTTAGTTCTATCTCCAAAAAACAAATCAGGAATAGGAATTCTTGGTTCTAACATAGATTTCTGATCAATAGTATCTTGAATTTTTTGTACATTTATAACGAGATTATCCATTGAAGAGCACAGACCCTGAATATCCATGTCCACACCTGTGTCCAGAATCACCCAAATGTCTAGGGGAAAAAAAAAAAAAAGTGAACACAGAGCAGAAAAAAAAAAAAAATGATGTCAGAACTTTTTCTTTCCCTCTATTGAGAATCATTAGTTTGGCTTCTTGTACTGTTATGTTTGCTAATGACAGGTGTTATGAAGGCAATCCAGAAACACAGTGTGCATAGCGATCAGAGCGCACACAGTGATCTGACAAATATCCAAAAATACAAGAACGAGCTCTGAGACGTGGAAACTCTGTAGACTGCACACCTGATCCTATCCTAAACACAACTAAAAGCGGCTGTGGATTGCGCCTAACAACTACCTAGGCAACTCGGCACAGCCTAAGAAACTAGCTAGCCTGAAGATAGAAAAATAGGCCTGACTTGCCCCAGAGAAATTCCCCAAAGGAAAAGGCAGCCCCCCACATATAATGACTGTGAGTAAGATGAAAAGACAAAACGTAGGGATGAAATAGATTCAGCAAAGTGGGGCCCGATATTCTAGGACAGAGCGAGGACAGTAAAGCGAACTTTGCAGTCTACAAAAAACCCTAAAGCAAAACCACGCAAGGGGGGCAAAAAAAACCCACCGTGCCGAACTAACGGCACGGCGGTACACCCTTTGCGTCTCAGAGCTTCCAGCAAAACAAAAGACAAGCTGGACAGAAAAAAAAAAGCAACAAAAAAGCACTTAGCTATACAGAGCAGCAGGTCACAGGAACAATCAGGAGAAGCTCAGATCCAACACTGAAACATTGACAAGGAGCAAGGATAGCAGCATCAGGCGGAGTTAAGTAATGAAGCAGTTAACGAGCTCACCAGAACACCTGAGGGAGGAAGCTCAGAAGCTGCAGTACCACTTGTGACCACAGGAGTGAATTCAGCCACAGAATTCACAACACTCCCTGCAGTAATCTCAGCCAGGTATGGCAGGCAGCAATAAGGAGTGGACTGATGCACAAATTAAATAAAAAGTGTGTACAAACAAAAAAGATAGCTGTGCAGAAAGGAAGGAACAAGAGGATTTGTGCTTTGAAAAAAGCAGTTGGTTTGCACAGCGGCGTACACACAGCAATGCAGCTATCAGGGAGCCTTCTAGGGCAGCCCAATGAGCTACAGCGCTGAGGGGGAAAAAAAAAAAATGTAGCTTCCACTGTCCCTGCACACCGAAGGTGGTGTTGGGCAGTGGAAATCGCTACAGCACAAGCGGTTTGGTGGTTAATGGACCCTGCCTAACGCTATCCCTGCTTCTGACGAAGCGGCAGCAACCTCTCCCTAAGCTCAGATCAGCAGCAGTAACATGGCGGTTGGCGGGAACTCCCCTTTATAGCCCCTGTGACGCCGCAGACAGCAAGCCAATCACTGCAATGCCCTTCTCTAAGATGGTGGGGACCAGGACCTATGTCATCACGCTGCCCACACTCTGCGTTTACCTTCATTGGCTGAGAAATGGCGCTTTTCGCATCATTGAAACGCGACTTTGGCGCGAAAGTCGCGTACCACATGGCCGACCCCGCACAGGGGTCGGATCGGGTTTCATGAAACCCGACTTTGCCAAAAGTCGGCGACTTTTGAAAATGAACGACCCGTTTTGCTCAACCCTAGTCAGCAGAGTTCCCACGTCTCAGAGCTCGTTCTATGTTTTTGGGTTATTGTCAGGTCACTGTATCTGCTCTGACTTCTATGTCCATTGTGGTACTGAATTACCTAATCATAACAGCGGGGCTGCCGCAGTGTCCCTCACAAAGCCCCACACAAACATGGAGGAGAGAACATGAGCGGTCACACAGAGCCACATACAGACATGGAGGGGAGAACATGAGAGGCCGCACAGAGCCCCACACAGACATGGAGGAGAGAACAGGAACGGCTGCACAGAGGCCCACACAGACATGGAAGGGAGAAAATGAGCGGCCGCACACAAAGCCCCACACAAACATGGAGGGGGGAGAACATGAGCGGCCACACAGAGCCCCACACAGACATGGAGGGGAGAAAATGAGCAGCCGCACACAAAGCCCCACACAAACATGGAGGAGGGAACATGAGTGGCCACATAGAGCCCCACACAAACTTGGAGGAGAGAACATGAGCGGCCGCACACAGCCCCACACAGACATGGAGGGGGGAAAACATGAGCGGCCACACAGAGCCCCACACAGACATGGAGGGGAGAAAATGAGCGGCTGCACACAGAGCCCCACACATACATGGAGGGGAGAGAACATCAGCGGCTGCACAGAGCCCCACACAGACTTGGAGGGTAGAAAATGAGCGACCACACAAAGCCCCACATAGCCATGGAATGGAGAACATAAGCAGCTGCACAGAACCCCACACACACATGGAACGGAAAACATGAGTGGCTGCACACAGCCCCACACAGACATGGAACGGAGAACATGAGCGGCTGCACAGAGCCCCCACACAGACATAGAGGGGAGAACATGAGCGGCTGCACAGAGCCCCACAGAGATTTGGAGGGTAGAAAATGAGCGGCCGCACAGAGCCCCATACAGATATGGCGAGGGTAGAACATGAGCAGCCGCACAGAGTCCCACACAGACATGGAGGAGGGAGAACATGAGCGACCACACAGAGCCCCACACAGACATGGAGGGGGGAGAACATGAGCGGCCACACAGAGCCCCAAACAGACATGGAACGGAGAACATGACCGGCCGCACCGAGCACAATACAGACTTGGAGGAGGGAGAACATGAGCGACCGCTCAAAGCCCCACACAGACATGGAACGGAGAACATGAGCGGCTGCACAGAGCCCCACACAGACATGGAGGGGAGAACATGAACGACTGCACAGAGGCCCACACAGACATGGAAGGGAGAAAATGAGCGGCCGCACACAAAGCCCCATATAAACATGGAGGGGGGAGAACATGAGCGGCCACACAGAGCCCCACACAGGCATGGAGGGGGGAGAACATGAGCGGCCACACAGAGCCCCAAACAGACATGGAACGGAGAACATGACCGGCCGCACCGAGCACAATACAGACTTGGAGGAGGGAGAACATGAGCGACCGCTCAAAGCCCCACACAGACATGGAACGGAGAACATGAGCGGCTGCACAGAGCCCCACACAGACATGGAGGGGAGAACATGAACGACTGCACAGAGGCCCACACAGACATGGAAGGGAGAAAATGAGCGGCCGCACACAAAGCCCCATATAAACATGGAGGGGGGAGAACATGAGCGGCCACACAGAGCCCCACACAGACATGGAGGGGGGAGAACATGAGCGGCCACACAGAGTCCCACACAGACATGGAGGGGGGAGAACATGAGCGGCCACACAGAGCCCCAAACAGACATGGAACGGAGAACATGACCGGCCGCACCGAGCACAGTACAGACTTGGAGGAGGGAGAACATGAGCGACCGCTCAAAGCCCCACACAGACATGGAACGGAGAACATGAGCGGCTCACAGACATGGAGGGGAGAACATGAGCTGCTGCACATAGCCCCATACAGACATGGAGGGGAGGAGAACAAGAGCGGCCGCACAGAGGCCTATACAGACATGGAGGGGGAGAACATGGAACATGAGCGGCCGCACAGAGCCCCACACAGACATGGAGGGGGGAACATGAGCGACCACACAGAGCCCCACACAGACATGGAGGGGGTGAACATGAGTAGCCTCACAGAGCCCCACACAGACATGGAGGAGGGAAGATGAGCGACCACACAGAGCCCCACACAGACATGGAGGGGGAGAACATGGAACATGAGCGGCCGCACAGAGCCCCACACAGACATGGAGGGGGGAACATGAGTGACCACACAGACCCCCACACAGACATGGAGGGGGGAACATGAGCGACCACACAGAGCCCCACACAGACATGGAGGGGGTGAAAATGAGCGGCCGCACACAGCCCCACACAGACATGTTTTTCTTTAATTGCCTCCTTATTGTGCATCTTGAAATAACCACACCGCTAGTTTTCAGAGAGTCCAGTATTTCAGCTGATGTTATTTGTGGGTTTTTCTTTGCATCCCGAACAATTTTCCTGGCATTTGTCACAGGTGAGGATGTTACCTTTAGTAGCCATTCAAACATATTTTTGTCAACTTCTGTGCATTTTTTCAGGCCAAAATCTCCAGGGTATGTGACTTTTTGATCAGGGTCATTTGGATGTTTGGGGTTGTCATTATGATTTAAACAGAGAAAACACAGTAGTTTAATAATAAATGGTTTCAGCCAACCACTAACCACAAGTTGAGAAAAAGTTTTGGTGTTAACATTCATATTCTCTGAAAAAAAGGCCAAGAAAGCAAATATTCTGCCAGGGTAGGTAAACTTTTGAGCACAACTTTACATCCTGTATTGTACTTCCGAGCTGCATTCGCTATTCTGCTGGTCACCCATTCAGCCATTTTCCTCATTCCTTCGCTAATGCAGTCGAGACTCCAGTGGGAAAAAGCTGTGAGGCCGATTCTGCTGGGGAAGGGACTAGCAGGGATGGGGGAGCTGAGGGGCCAGGGAGGAAAAGCAATAAAAAGACACCTGCCCAAATGAGGTGTCAAGACAAGCACTGACAGGAAAGAGAGCTGGGCAAGCCCTGGGCTACTGGGGTGGCCCCTGTCCTGGATGCCAATCTTGCTGTTGAGGCCTCGAGGGATGATGAGTTGGATGAGGAGGTCAGGAGGATCCACAGTGAGGAAAGCGCCACTTCCTCAGAATCCTCCCATTATGAAGATATGGATGAGGATAATAGGCAGTGGCTAGAGGACAAGCATAAGCTCGGCACCAAGACGAAGAGAAAGAAGGGAGATAAAACATCTTCTCCCACTCTGACCGAGGTACCTAAAGAAGGAAAAACTGACTCCCCTCTGGTTGGTCTTTATAACCAGTTCCAAGCCCTTGAGAACATCTCTACCTTTGAGGAGGAGGCTGAGGGTGAGGTTCTGGAACCGGCTTGGCTTACAGGGGGTGCCAAGTCTCCTTCTTCTGGAGATGGAAGGTCCTTGGAGGGAGGGACTGGCCCAGAGTCCAGAGACGAGGACGATAAAAAGAAAAAACATGTGGGAATGGACACCTCTGTGTTGTTAAAGAGGGGGAAGAATTCCTGCTCTGAGGCAGAGAATAAGGAGAGTGGGAAGAAGAAAGCCATCTAACTCAATCACGAATGATGGCGGTACCCACTTCGTTGACACTGTTGTCCATTAATGTTGCCAGCATAAAGTCAAACTGCTGGATTTGCGGCCTTTGATTTTCCCATTCGGGCTGAAGCTGAAATGTTCTTTTTCCAAGAAACCAGGCTGCCAAACATGACAGACGTGTTTAAAGCTAAGAGGGAGTGGAGACTCGGGCCCTCCTATTGGTCTCTTGTGGCAGAGCCGTATAGCCGAGTGGCGGTCATTTTTACCGCATCGGTGGAATGCCTATGGGTTATTGAGTTAGAAATGGGGAGATGCCTGATCTTAAATATCCTCATGAAGCCACTAGAACTCCAGCTCATTAACATCTATGGTCCACAATCTAAGTGGGACCGGAAGTGTCTCTTTATGAGGATCACGCCCTACCTTTTTACAAGTCGGCAGGTTATCTCTGGAGGGGACTTCAACACTGTCAAGAGGTCCCGAGATAGAGGAGGTTCCAGAGACAAGCTGACGTATGATATCATCACCCTTAATAGTATAGCTAGTGAGGCACACCTGGTGGATGTCCACATTCGGCACACAACAGGCCTTGAAGGGTTCACCTTTCATATAGGTAACTGTAGGTACAGAATAGATAGGTTTTATTTAAAGGAGGAAGTCGTCTCTTCAGCAGTGTCTGGTGTTGAGATGGAATACTCCAACCACAGATTAATTTTGATTTCTCTGAATGTTACAGAGAATCCCTGCATGGGAAGAGACTTTAGGAGACTCAATTTATCTCTCTTGGAAGAAGCGGAGATAAGACAGTCCTTTGAGGATTTTCTTCAAAGCCAGGTACCCTAAAGGTACCGTCACACTCAGTGACGCTGCAGCGATATGGACAACGAGCCGATCGCTGGAGCGTCGCTGTTTAGGTTGCTGTAGAGACGTCAAACACAGCAACTCCAGAACGATGCAGGAACGATCCAGTGACGTAACAGCGACTCACTTATCGTTCTCGCTGGTTGTAGCTCCATGTAAAACGTTGCTGGCATCGTTGCTTTTGATGTCAAACATGACGATACATGCCGACCTGACGACAAAATAAAGTTCTGGACTTCTAACTCCAACCAGTGATGGCACAGCGGGATCCAGATCGCTGCTGCGTGTGAAACACAACGAGATCGCTATCCAGGACGCTGCATCGTCACGGATCGTTGTCGTTCTCGTTGCAAAGTTGCTGAGTGTGACGGTACCTTTACTGGATCTTTGTATTAGTAAGTCAGATTGGAGGGAGATGTTCAAGGAAAGAATGGGAAGATTCTTCCGCCAGCTCCTGAGCCTCATGAGTCTGTACAGGTACCTCCTATATCAGGGCCTGAGGAGAAAACTTGAGCATCTTGTCTCAACTGGAGGTAGCTGCGAGGAGATCTCCAGAGTGAAATCTTTGCTTATGAGTTGTCAGTACGATAGACACGCATCTTTTTTTTTTTTAGAGGGATTACGGGAAGTACCGCTCACCTAACCCTTACAGAAGCTGCAAGATGTCACTGAATAGTTAAGTAGTAACAGGACTGGTCGACACTACGGGGTCCCTGAGGCGATCCAGATCAGGTATCCTGAAAGTTATCAGATCCTTCTACTCATACCTCTTGGGGAAGAGGGATCTTGATTGGGATGAGATGTCGACTTTCCAGGCTGAAGTCGTCCCCAAACCAGGGGTAGACCTGTCTCTTGACGTTTTGACAGAGATGATCAGGGAAGAGAATGTTATGTTGGCGATTGAATGGCTTACCCTAAAGAAATCACCCAGTCCAGATGGCATAACATCTGAATTCTATAAAACCTTTAAGGACGTCTTGGTTCCCCTTTTTACTGAGGTATCCAATGAGTGACTTTCCTCGGGCATGCTGCCAAAATCAATGAGGAGGTTTGCCCTGATCATCCTGTCAAAGGGTAAGGACCTATCTTACAATGAGAATTGGCATCCTATAGGGATTCGCAAAGCAGACAGGAATGTTCTGGCAAAGGTTCTGTTTAATCAGCTGATGAAATTTGCAACCTGACTCCTTTTGGAGGTCCAAATTTGCTCTGCTCCAGGTCGAAGCACATTTAGTGCTGTGCTCTGTGCCTGAGAGGCAGTGGAGAAGCGTAGGGCTGGTTATTGGAAGGTGTACATGCTGCCACTGGACCATTCAAAAGCATTTGATTGGGTTAATCACAAGTACCACTGGTCTGTCCCTCTGAGATATGGCCTGCCGGGGAGGGGGGGTTGTTGATTGGATTAAGACCTTGTACGGTGGGGTAGAGAGTTTCCCACTTGTGAACAGTTGGATTGGCAACTCTTTTGAGGTTGGGGCCGGTATTCGTCAGGGTTGTCCCTTGAGCCTGCTGCTCTACGTGTTTGCGATTGACTCACTTCTTAGGATGGTGGAAAGTGGACCGTTAGCTTGGATAGGGATGGACCGGTCAGCACCGGAAGCCACTCTGAGGTTGGTAGTGTATGCCGATGATGTCACTGTTTTTGTTTCCTCTCATGAGGAGGCAGGGTGGCTGATGTCAGAGGTAGTGTTACGGGGCAGTAATGGGAAAACAGGAGATGAGGAATATGGGCCCCTGAACTGCCCCTCAGGCTAGGGGGAGCCCTGTCAAAGGTAGGGAGGCCCAAGTTACTGACCTGTCCTTATCTCCTGTTAAACCCTGAGCTAAACCCCCAATCCCCACCCCAGGAGGCGAACAAAGTAAACAGCACCACAAAGCAAATAAACAGGATGACACAATATGAGAGTAGGGGGAACACAATACCAAAAGGTGAATGCACAAACTACAAAGGGACAAAGTAACAAAAAATCAGCACTTAACTTGTGCACACCGCTCATGAACTCTACACCACAGATAGTACAGCAACAGAGCTCCAAACACCAGACTTGGCTGACACCAGGGAGCTGCTCCTGCTAGGTTGGTCTCCAGAAAGGACCTGTATCACCAACAGTCAGCTCATGCACCAGGTGACCTTTTAAAGTGTGTGGGCATGGTCACCAGCAACATCAGCTGACCCAACAACACTGCAGTAACACCAGGTTGCCAGCACAGAAAAATTGTATTTAACCCCTAATGGCCTGAAAGGAAACAAGCTTTAATGTGAAACCAGAGCTGTCACAAATCCAAAAATGGATCGTGACAGGTAGATCGCTACTCGGAAGCATCCGGGTCCAAGATCAACCAGTATAAGTGTGAGGGTCTCTGGCTGGGAGGAGGCGATCCTGGTTTTGATCTCCCAAACACCCTTCCAGGACCCAAAATTTTTACAAAAGTCCTTGGCATTGAATTTGGCCAGGGGGATTACCCCAAGCAAAATTGGGAGAGCAGGCTAGAGATCACCACTCAGAAGGTGAACCAATGGAAAGGTTGGTCTTTGACCCTAGGGGAAAGGGTAACCCTGATCAAAGCTTACCTTGGGTCCAATACCCCTCCACAGAGAGAGAGAATTTTAGTCTAAGAGGTTTCACATGTACCCATTCAGATGGAGACGTTTATTCTCAGCGAGGAAAGGCAAGTTTAGGACCTGGTATAAGAGAGATGCCCTAATGTGGCTACCAGGTACACATAAAATTGGCCATTTTTATGCGCTAATCGCTCTCATTTTTCATATTTCTAGTGCAGTAATGCAGTTCAATTTTCGTATTTCATGTTTGCATGTTTTAGCGCTGCAGTGTGCTGCCTTATTTACTTAACTATATACGAGTTGGCAACTTTAGGTTCAGCACCTGTTCACACTTAGTCTATGTTTGGATGTGACGGTCAGGTTTTTGAAATGTATTTTTTAGCCTTCTGATTGAGCACTCCTGCCTCCTAGCCACATGTGTTTTAATTACAGCAGGTCCAATACCCCTCCACAGAGAGAGAGAATTTTAGTCTAAGAAGAGGTTTCACATGTACCCATTCAGATGGAGATGTTTATTCTCAGCGAGGAAAGGCAAGTTTAGGACCTGGTATAAGAGAGATGCCCTAATGTGGCTACCAGGTACACATAAAATTGGCCATTTTTATGCGCTAAACGCTCTCATTTTTCATATTTCTAGTGCAGTAATGCAGTTCAATTTTCGTATTTCATGTTTGCATGTTTTAGCGATGCAGTGTGCTGCCTTATTTACTTAACTATATACGAGTTGGCAACTTTAGGTTCAGCACCTGTTCACACTTAGTCTATGTTTGGATGTGACGGTCAGGTTTTTGAAATGCAAAGCTTACCTTAAAACTTAATATTCTCCTGTAGTGGATGGTTTCAGCCTTTCTTCCAGGAATGGAAGACAGGAGGGCAAGTGAAGGATCTTCGCACACCACATGGACATCTTCCGGCTTACGCTACCTTGGTTCTGAAGGTAATTTTCCGGTAGGGTCTGGGAATGTGGAAGATCAGGACTCTGCCAAGGAATCTCCTTGACAATAGAGTTCTGTTGACCCATTTCTAGAGGCCTCTGGCACTCAGGGATTGCCCAAGCTGGGATCTTGGGGTGGGTTTTCATCTTCTGATTTCTATTAGTGTTGAGGATCTAAATTGATCCTTCACGGTTGACTCAGTAATTTCCAAATTAATCTACAGGGCGTTGCCGGCAACTGAGAATGACCAGACGGAGACGTAGATCTGTTTGGGAGAATCAAAGGAGATTCCTACCCCCCGTTTATTGTGTTGCAGTTTTATCATGTTAGCAAATTCTACTTCAACGAATCAGTATAAGAACACGCTCACAGTTCTTAACCTTTAAGAATGCAGGAAAAACTTAACCCATGAGGATACAGGAAAAATGGAAACTACAGATATGGTCATGTCTTTTTGGCATAAAAACATATTAACAGATGCCTCAGTCTTGTATAGCGATACACCCCCGAGTCTCTTATCTGGCTCAGCTCGAGTTAGAACACTCAAGGTCTTTATACCAATTATGAACCATAGCCTAGTTGAATAACAGGCTTGTGAAAAACAAGATAAAATTACTTCATGGCAGCTGTAACCTTCTACCTAATTAAATAACAGAATTTATCTTTGACCAACAAGAAAATGGAGTCAAAGCACAAAATGGAGAATCTAGCACAAAATGGAGAATCTTTCATAATTTGTTCCTTCACATCCCCCCCTAGATAAATGTTGTTAATTATTGTCCAGCATCAGAGGTACTATCCCAAGCTATAAGCTCAAGGGGTACTGGTCTTCACATGACTGGTGCCATGTTACCAGCCATGGCTGTTGCGGCGTACCCGTCCCCCCGTGTACTAGAATTTACAAATAACAATTATTGATGACGGTGGTGGGGATCTTTTGAAGATAGCCATACGCTTGGCTTCAACATCTTCGTCAGGTAACTTTGTGAAATCGGTGTAGAGAAGAGCAGGGGTGGCAATGCTTTTGGTTTCATCATTAGTTGTCTTAGTGCAGAATTTCCTAATACATACAGAAATACACCAAAGAACAAGTTTTAGTATTACATACATGACAAGGATAAAAGCAGCGATGTGTAACAAACTTTGCAAGATTTCAGCTATCCAGCCCCCAAATCCCTTAAACCAATTGGCTGGATTAAGAAAGGAGAAGGTGTCTGCCCACCAACTGTCCTTATTACGGTCATTGTCTTTATCATATTGATCTCTAAGTCTTTGAATGTCCTCTAACTTTAACTTTAACTTCATAGTACTATTGGGATCTATATAATGACAGAAAGCGGGTCCAATAACCTGACACATACCACCCTGTGCTGCTGTTAAGTAGTCCAGTACTACAGTGTGTTGATTAGTGACTATGATAAGTTGGTTTTGGACAGCAATAGTAGTATTAAGTATATCCAATATATCCCAAATTTGATCATCTAGATAGTCTGTAGCAGTAAGCAATTTATCCCACATTTGTGTAATCATAGGGTAAATGAAAATAGAACTGACAATTTTATTGGCTATACCCATCTGTTCTACTAATCTTTCATGATATTGTACAAACTTATTATTCAAGGATATTGGAGAATTTAGGCTGTCCCATGCGGTTACCAATATTATTAAATGGAAATACGAAAAACTAAAACATTATTTCCCCTTATTTGCTACTAGTCTGTTTGACCAGCTTGCAGTGCGATACGTGGATCCACGTTTGCCTTCCTTCCAACTTTACTGACATAGGAGTAATGAGGAGGACTTGGTAGGGACCGTCATACAAGGGTTCTAGTCCGTGTTTTCTGACATAGCTTTTCACGACCACAAAATCACCAGGCTTCAAATTGTGACAAGTGTCGGTTTCTGCTGAATCTGGAAGGGAAGAAGAAACTAAAACATGGGTGTTAGCAACATTTTTACTAAGCTGAATAACATATTGAACAGCACGGTCAGTTTCTTCTGATAACTACTGAGGCTGGAAATTTGCAACTGAGGGCCTAGCACCAAACAATATCTCATATGGGGACAGGCCATGTTTTGCAATAGAGGCAGTACGAATATGGTACAGTACAATAGGTAGGAGCTGTGGCCATGGAGCCGTAGTCTCCTGCATCATTTTGGTCAATTGTCCCTTCAGTGTGCCGTTCAGCCTCTCAACTTTCCCACTGGATTGTGGATGGTACGGAGTATGGAGGGCTACCGTGGATCCAAGCATTGTCAGAACCTCCTGATACACATGAGAAGAAAAGGCCGGGCCTTGATCACTTTCAACAACTTCTGGAACACCATATCTGCATATAACTTCCATCACCAGTTTCTTCGCTGTGGTCTTTGCAGTCATGTTGGTAACAGGGAATGCTTCCAGCCAATTGGAGAACATGTCGACAACCACCAGACAATATTCATACCTTCCAGACTTAAGGTACCGTCACATTAAGCGATGCTGCAGCGATATAGACAATGATGCCGATCGCTGCAGCGTCGCTGTTTCGTCGTTGTGTGGTCGCTGGAGAGCTGTCACACAGACAGCTCTCCAGTGACCAACGATGCCGAAGTCCCCGGGTAACCAGGGGCCGCGCTTAGTAACCCAATGTTTACCCTGGTTACCATTGTAAAAGTTAAAAAAACAAACACTACATACTTACATTCCGGTGTCTGTCCCCCGGCGTCAGCTTCCCTGCACTGTGTCAGCGCCGGCCGACCGTAAAGCAGAGCAGAGCGGTGACGTCACACACGCCGATTCAGCGATGTCAGCAGGAGATCCAGTGACGAAATAAAGTTCTGGCCTTCTAGCTCCGACCAGCGATCACACAGCAGGATCCTGATCGCTGCTGCGTGTCAAACACAACGATATCGCTATCCAGGACGCCGCAACATCACGGATCACTATCGTTATAGTTCTAAAGTCGCTCAGTGTGAAGGTACCTTTAGGCAACGTGATATGGTCCACCTGGAGCCTTTGGGAAGGATAGTCGGGCTTGACGTTGAAGTTGACCGGGATTGCAGGTCTGACAGATATTACATGCACGGTTGAGTGCTGTCAGGACTGTAGAAATACCTGGAGCCCAGTAGAATTTTTGTACCAGGTCAAGGGCCTGTTTTTTTTCCTCGATGTATGGGCCCATGTGACCATGTGGCAATAGCAGGGTACATTCACTTAGGGAGACACACAAGTTGGTCCTTTTTCCAGAGACCATTGTCCATACGTGCTCCATCAGCTTTCCACTGCTTCACTTCTTCCTTTGGAGACATTCTCTGCATCGTCATTAAGCGGTCTCGTGGGGTCCGACAGAAAACTTCAGTCTGTTGTGGATCATCAGGTTCCTGTAGAGTCAGTGTTTCTTGTAATTGTTTACGCTGAGAGCGTGTGGTCACCATAGTTGGTATGGTCAGTTCAACGGGTAGGAGAGCAGCAGCATTTGCTTGCATATCCGCAAAGGCGTTACCAACAGTCTGTGGACTGTTCCTAGGACCGTGCACCTTAACTTTGATAATGGCCACCTGAGTAGGTAATTTGATTGAGTCCATGAGGCTTTTAACAGCTTCAGCATTCTTCACTGGAGTTCCGGCAGTAGTAATAAACCCTAGATTGTCCCATAGAGCCCCAAAATCATGAGCAATACCAAATGCATACTGTGAGTCCGTGTATATATTAGCCCGCCTGTCTTTGGCTAGAACACATGCAGTAGACAGAGCCTGAAGTTCTGCTTCTTGTGCTGACAGTGAGGGAGGGAGTGCAGCTCCGGGCAATACAGTGTCTTCCATAGTAACAGTGTATCCGGTGTGGAATCTGCCAAAATCATCAGCATATCTTGAACCGTCTTTCAGGGCATTGTAGAGAGGTTGCATTATGCGGGATACGTCCAGTAACCACTGACGACAATAGGTACATAGTCCAAGAAAACACTGGAGTTCAGTCTCATCTTTTGGGAAAGGAAGGGAGCTGACGGTTATTTTTTTTTTTTTTCTTCTGTGAGGTGTCTGGCACCCAGAAGGAGACAGTGACCCAAAAATATCACTTGACCAAGGCAGAACTGAAGTTTCGAGGCCGAAACCCGACAGTTCAGATCTGCCAGATACTTGAGGAGGCTAACAGTGGCAACAATGGCTTCCTGCTCTGTCCGTGCACACAACAAAAGATCAGCCACATACTGAAGCAGCGTGACATAGGGGTGATTTAACTGCCAGGGTAAAAGACATTGGCCCATATTTTTTGCAAACTGATTGGGACTGTTTTGGGCCTCTTGTGGCATAACTGTCCACATCAATTGTCGTCCCTGATAAGTGAATGCAAACAGAAACTGGCAATCTGGGTGTAATGGAATGCTGAAGAAGGCATTGGCGAGGTCAATGACTGTGAACCAAGCAGCATCCTGAGGTATCTGGGACAAGAGAGTATGTGGATTAGGCACCACCGGAGTTTCTAGAACAGTAACTGCATTAACTGCCTGTAGGTCTTGTACCAGCCGGTACACAGGGGGTTGGCCGGGTGGGGTCTTTTTCTTAAAGGGAAACAAGAGCATGTTACATGGTGAAACACAGGTTACCAGGGCACCATTATCGAGTAACGTTTGTATTTGACCCTTGGGGCCCCACTCCTGATCATGTTTCAAAGGGTACTGATGGACTTTGGGAAAAGGGGCACCAGGTTTGAGAAACACTTTTACTGGTACTACAGGCATTATTGGGGGTGAATATGGGTCTATCAGGGCCATTATAACCGTGGGAAGGGCGTGTAGGATCCAGATCTCCTCATTGTGTTCATCTGCATAGGGGTTATATAACGTAAGGACCATATGACCAACATCTTGGAATTGTATTCTGGAGCGGAACAGTGATAATAAATCAGCCCCCAGTAAATTTACCGGACATTTAGGAGAGATTACTAACTGAGCAGTAACTTCAGGGAAAGGTCCCACAGGGATGGGTTTTGTAAGAGTATGTTTATTGGGTTTGCCATCTACTCCAATTAAAACAAGCTCTTGGTCTGAGAATTGACATGGCAGGGCTTGGGAGGGGGATTTCCAGACATAGGGTTAAAAGGGATATTGGAGTATGGGACTGGATTTGTGTGGGAGGGCTGGAGCTGGAGTCTGTTGCGTGGGCCACTGATAAGGAACGGAGCTGTGTCCTTGTACAGCGGTGGGGGCTAGAGAGCGAGTAAGAATCGCTGCGGCTGCTGATTTAACCTTTAATTTCTCTGCTGATGTAGAGTGGGTTAAGTTCTTCTGAAAACTTTGTACTACTTTTTTTCAATGCATCGTCCAGAATGGAAGTCTCAATATCGGATCTGACTGACATTATTGCCTCTTTCAATTCAGATTTAAGGCCGGACATCAAAGCTGCCACAAAAAGGTGTGAATGGGCTTTATTATACAGTGAAAACCCCAGATCTTTAAATACTACCATAAGAAGCCCATAGAACTTCTCGGCAGACCAGGATATATTGGTGCCTTGGGGTTAAGGGGCATAGGGCTTACAGTCGGGAGAAAAGGCTTAATTTCCTGGGGAGGGACCATATTATCTAGCAGGGAGACCCCCTCTCCCAAATTTTTAATTGTTTGCTTTCCCGACACATTAATCTCAGTCACTTTCTCAGTTCCTTCTTACACCACAAAACATCCAGTTTTTTGTCATAGTAATAGACAACTTTCCTTTTTCAACATAATAAAAACAAATCAGAATTCACTTCCTCTGTTAATCCTTAATTTGCTATATATCAACCACTCAACTTGAAGCAGGTGAATCTTTTACCAATCTTTCAATTACATTGATAACCAAACAATCTCTTACAAGTTTCCTTCTAAAACTAGGCATCATATTTTACCTTAAACTTACAATATTTCTTTCTACTTCAATACAATATTGTACTATTGCTTTAAACAAAACACAGATCTCCCAGCACATACTACACAAGGATAGAAAATTTAGAGAGAACGCAGCTACGTGCCCCCTCCATACCAGACACACAGAAGAGATAAGAATATCACAGCATTCCTCAACACAAAAGAAAGCAATAACGCAGCTGTTTGACTCCCCCCTCCCATCGGGTATCTTAGAAATTTACACAGAAACAGAATACAGCAGTTCTCAGACTTAATTAATTTCTACAAAACCTTCATCACACAATTCTTATGCCAGAACACCTTAGAAAAACCAATGATTGAGAATATCTTTCCAGCATTCCTGACAGATTTATTTCCCCGTCTTTGGGCTAACAATATCAGATTCATCATACAAATTCAAAGTCTTCTTTTAATTCCACGGAAACTGATTCTCCTTTAGAGCTAAATATCCTTACTTTAGTCGTGCATAGTACTAGAGCGGCCGGATAGTCTATTCCACTGGGTCTACCTGTCCCCGCTGGGACAACCCAAAAACGTGGTACTCAGTGAAAGGAGGAGGGCGTCTCAGACTTCCCTCCGGATACCTCTGGAAATATTTATATCAATATATACCTGAGTTACGTATCCTACCCAATCTTCGATCACCTCACCACGCCTGATTCTAACAGTGATCAGGAATTCAGGATATTTTGACTATAAAGAGAATTACATCACTGGTCAATCCAGGGTGTCCGTCGCTTATGAGGTACGGTTCGAGCACTGGGCTCACAACGGAACTACACCTCTATATGATTCCACCCAAAAATCACCCCACCATCGGGGACAAACCTCAGATCCACAGGAAAACCACACCAAACGGCCAGTCTGGACAGTATAACTGCCAACTTACCGTGGTTGTTGTGGGGGATGATCAGTCCCAATTTTCCAGTGCCTGTGTCCGGTCCGAGGGTCCTTTGTCTTGTTGTCCTCCGGGGGGCAGAGGCATTCCTGTTTGGGGCCCCACGTTTCGGGCACCAAGCTGTTGAGGAAGGATCTAAATTGATCCTTCACGGTTGACTCAGTAATTTCCAAATTAATCTACAGGGTGTTGCCGGCAACTGAGAATGACCAGACGGAGACGTAGCTCTGTTTGGGAGAATCAAAGGAGATTCCTACCCCCCGTTTATTGTGTTGCAGTTTTATCATGTTAGCAAATTCTACTTCAACGAATCAGTATAAGAACACGCTCACAGTTCTTAACCTTTAAGAATGCAGGAAAAACTTAACCCATGAGGATACAGGAAAAATGGAAACTACAGATATGGTCATGTCTTTTTGGCATAAAAACATATTAACAGATGCCTCAGTCTTGTATAGCGATACACCCCCGAGTCTCTTATCTGGCTCAGCTGTTATGTTTGCTAATGACAGGTGTTATGAAGGCAATCCAGAAACACAGTGTGCTTAGCGATCAGAGCGCACACAGTGATCTGACAAATACCCAAAAATACAAGAACGAGCTCTGAGACGTGGAAACTCTGTAGACTGCACACCTGATCCTATCCTAAACACAACTAAAAGCGGCTGTGGATTGCGCCTAACAACTACCTAGGCAACTCGGCACAGCCTAAGAAACTAGCTAGCCTGAAGATAGAAAAATAGGCCTGACTTGCCCCAGAGAAATTCCCCAAAGGAAAAGGCAGCCCCCCACATATAATGACTGTGAGTAAGATGAAAAGACAAAACGTAGGGATGAAATAGATTCAGCAAAGTGGGGTCCGATATTCTAGGACAGAGCGAGGACAGTAAAGCGAACTTTGCAGTCTACAAAAAACCCTAAAGCAAAACCACGCAAAGGGGGCAAAAAAAAAAACCACCGTGCCGAACTAACGGCACGGCGGTACACCCTTTGCGTCTCAGAGCTTCCAGCAAAACAAAAGACAAGCTGGACAGAAAAAAAGCAACAAAAAAGCAAAAAGCACTTAGCTATACAGAGCAGCAGGTCACAGGAACAATCAGGAGAAGCTCAGATCCAACACTGAAACATTGACAAGGAGCAAGGATAGCAGCATCAGGCGGAGTTAAGTAATGAAGCAGTTAACGAGCTCACCAGAACACCTGAGGGAGGAAGCTCAGAAGCTGCAGTACCACTTGTGACCACAGGAGTGAATTCAGCCACAGAATTCACAACAGTACCCCCCCCCTTGAGGAGGGGTCACCGAACCCTCACCAGAGCCCCCAGGCCGACCAGGATGAGCCGCATGAAAGGCACGAACAAGATCGGAAGCATGAACATCAGAGGCAAAAACCCAGGAATTATCTTCCTGAGCATAACCCTTCCATTTAACCAGATACTGGAGTTTCCGTCTAGAAACACGAGAATCCAAAATCTTCTCCACAATATACTTCAATTCCCCCTCCACCAAAACCGGGGCAGGAGGCTCAACAGATGGAACCATAGGTGCCACGTATCTCCGCAACAACGACCTATGGAATACATTATGTATGGAAAAGGAGTCTGGGAGGGTCAAACGAAAAGACACAGGATTGAGAACCTCAGAAATCCTATACGGACCAATAAAACGAGGTTTAAATTTAGGAGAGGAAACCTTCATAGGAATATGACGAGAAAATAACCAAACCAGATCCCCAACACGAAGTCGGGGACCCACACGGCGTCTGCGATTAGCGAAAAGTTGAGCTTTCTCCTGGGACAAGATCAAATTGTCCACTACCTGAGTCCAGATCTGCTGCAACCTATCCACCACAGAATCCACACCAGGACAGTCCGAAGACTCAACCTGTCCTGAAGAGAAACGAGGATGGAACCCAGAATTGCAAAAAAATGGAGAAACCAAGGTAGCCGAGCTGGCCCGATTATTATTATTATTATTATTATTATTTATTATTATTATTATTTATTATTATAGCGCCATTTATTCCATGGCGCTTTACATGTGAGGAGGGGTATACATAATAAAACAAGTACAATAATCTTGAAAAATACAAGTCACAACTGGTACAGGAGGAGAGAGGACCCTGCCCGCGAGGGCTCACAATCTACAAGGAATGGGTGAGGATACAGTAGGTGAGGGTGGAGCTGGCCGTGCAGCGGTTTGGTCAATCGGTGGTTACTGCAGGTTGTAGGCTTGTCGGAAGAGGTGGGTCTTCAGGTTCTTTTTGAAGGTTTCGGTGGTAGGCGAGAGTCTGATATGTTGTGGTAGAGCATTCCAGAGTAGGGGGGATGCACGAGAGAAATCTTGTATGCGATTGTGGGAAGAGGAGATAATAGGGGAGTAGAGAAGGAGATCTTGTGAGGATCGGAGGTTGCGTGCAGGAAAGTACCGGGAGACGAGGTCACAGATGTATGGAGGAGACAGGTTGTGGATGGCTTTATATGTCATGGTTAGGCTTTTGTACTGGAGTCTCTGGGTGATGGGGAGCCAGTGCAGGGATTGACAGAGGGGAGAGGCCGGGGAATAGCGGGGGGACAGGTGGATTAGTCGGGCAGCAGAGTTTAGAATAGATTGGAGGGGTGCAAGAGTGTTAGAGGGGAGGCCACAGAGCAGGAGGTTACAGTAGTCAAGGCGGGAGATGATGAGGGCATGGACTAGGGTTTTTGCAGATTCTTGGTTTAGGAATGTGCGGATCCGTGAAATATTTTTGAGTTGGAGGCGGCAGGAAGTGGAAAGGGTTTGGATATGTGGTTTAAAGGAGAGATCAGTGTCAAGGATTACCCCAAGACAGCGGGCTTGTGGGACTGGGGAGAGTGGGCAGCCGTTTACTGTAATGGATAGGTTCGTTGGGGAGATCGCGTGAGATGGGGGAAAGATGATGAATTCTGTTTTGTCCATGTTAAGTTTTAGAAATCTAGTGGAGAAGAAGGATGAAATAGCAGACAGACATTGAGGGATTCTGGTTAGTAGGGAGGTGATATCTGGTCCAGAGATGTAGATCTGTGTGTCGTCAGCATAGAGATGATACTGAAAGCCGTGAGATTCTATGAGCTGTCCCAGGCCAAAGGTGTAGATGGAGAAGAGCAGGGGTCCTAGAACTGAACCTTGCGGGACTCTGACAGATAGGGGCGAGGTGAGGAGGTGGTGTGTGAGTGGGAGACGCTGAATGTACGGTCGGTTAGGTATGATGAGATCCAGGATAGGGCCAATTCTGTGATGCCAAGGGATGAGAGGGTCTGCAGCAGCAGGGAATGGTCCACTGTGTCAAAGGCAGAGGACAGGTCCAGGAGGAGAAGGACAGAGTAGTGTCGCTTGCTCTTGGCGGTTAATAGGTCATTGGTGACCTTAGTTAGGGCAGTTTCAGTGGAGTGGTGTGACCGGAAGCCTGATTGAAAGCGGTCGAAGAAGGAGCAGGAAGATAGATGGGAGGACAGTTCAATATGGACATGTTGTTCCAGTAGTTTTGAGGCAAAGGGGAGAAGTGATATAGGGCGATAGCTAGATACAGAGGATGGGTCAAGAGAGGGCTTTTTGAGGATAGGTGTGATTGTGGCATGTTTAAAGCTTGAGGGGAAAATGCCAGTTGTTAGTGATAGGTTAAAGAGATGGGTTAGGGTTGGGATGAAGACTGTGGTGAGGTTTGGGATGAAGTGGGATGGGAGTGGGTCAAGTGCACAGGTGGTGAGATGCGATCTTGAGAGTAGAGTGGAGAGTCCGTCTTCTGTAATGGTGGAGAAGTTGGTTTTGGAGGTGGAGGGCTGGGTAGTTGGGAGGAAGGGTTCTGGGGGTTGTTTACTAAAATTGTCTCTGATGTTCTCAATTTTCTGCTTGAAAAATGAGGCGAAGTCTTCAGCTGAGATGAGTGGGGAGGGAGGAGGTGCTGGGGGACGGAGGAGAGAGTTGAAGGTGTTGAATAACTGTTTGGGGTTGTGAGACAGGGAGGATATGAGAGATGAGAAGTAGGTTTGTTTTGCTGTGGCGAGCATGGTTTTGAAAGCAGTGAGTGACTGTTTGAATGCGATGAAGTGCTCGATGGAGTGGGATCTTTTCCATCTGCGCTCAATAATCTGCGATTATTAAGGGCGAACTCAGCCAACGGCAAAAAGGACACCCAATCATCCTGGTCTGCAGAAACAAAACATCTCAGATATGTTTCCAAGGTCTGATTGGTTCGTTCGGTCTGGCCATTAGTCTGAGGATGGAAAGCCGAGGAAAAGGATAGGTCAATGCCCATCCTACCACAAAAGGCTCGCCAAAACCTTGAAACAAACTGGGAACCTCTGTCAGAAACAATATTCTCAGGAATGCCATGCAACCGAACCACATGCTGAAAGAACAAAGGTACCAAATCAGAGGAGGAAGGCAATTTAGCCAAGGGCACCAGATGGACCATTTTAGAAAAGCGATCACAGACCACCCAAATGACTGACATCTTTTGAGAAACGGGAAGGTCAGAAATGAAATCCATCGAAATATGTGTCCAAGGCCTCTTTGGGACCGGCAAGGGCAAAAGCAACCCACTGGCACGAGAACAGCAGGGCTTAGCCCTAGCACAAATCCCACAGGACTGCACAAAAGTACGTACATCCCGTGACAGAGATGGCCACCAGAAGGATCTAGCCACTAACTCTCTGGTACCAAAGATTCCAGGATGACCAGCCAACACCGAACAATGAAGTTCAGAGATAAGTTTATTAGTCCACCTATCAGGGACGAACAGTTTCTCTGCTGGACAACGATCAGGTTTATTCGCCTGAAATTTTTGCAGCACCCGCCGCAAATCAGGGGAGATGGCAGACACAATGACTCCTTCCTTGAGGATACCCGCTGGCTCAGATAAACCCGGAGAGTCGGGCACAAAACTCCTAGACAGAGCATCCGCCTTCACATTTTTAGAGCCTGGAAGGTACGAAATCACAAAGTCGAAGCGGGCAAAAAATAACGACCAACGGGCCTGTCTAGGATTCAAGCGCTTGGCAGACTCGAGATAAGTCAAGTTCTTATGATCAGTCAATACCACCACGCGATGCTTAGCTCCTTCAAGCCAATGACGCCACTCCTCGAATGCCCACTTCATGGCCAGCAACTCTCGATTGCCCACATCATAATTACGCTCAGCGGGCGAAAACTTCCTGGAAAAGAAAGCACATGGTTTCATCACTGAGCAATCAGAACCTCTCTGTGACAAAACCGCCCCTGCTCCAATCTCAGAAGCATCAACCTCGACCTGGAACGGAAGAGAAACATCTGGCTGACACAACACAGGGGCAGAACAAAAACGACGCTTCAACTCCTGAAAAGCTTCCACAGCAGCAGAAGACCAATTAACCAAATCAGCACCCTTCTTGGTCAAATCGGTCAATGGTTTGGCAATGCTAGAAAAATTACAGATGAAGCGACGATAAAAATTAGCAAAGCCCAGGAACTTTTGCAGACTTTTCAGAGATGTCGGCTGAATCCAATCCTGGATGGCTTGGACCTTAACTGGATCCATCTCGATAGTAGAAGGGGTAAAGATGAACCCCAAAAATGAAACTTTCTGCACACCGAAGAGACACTTTGATCCCTTCACAAACAAAGAGTTAGCACGCAGGACCTGAAAAACCATTCTGACCTGCTTCACATGAGACTCCCAATCATCTGAGAAGATCAAAATGTCATCCAAGTAAACAATCAGGAATTTATCCAGATACTCACGGAAGATGTCATGCATAAAAGACTGAAACACAGATGGAGCATTGGCAAGTCCGAACGGCATCACTAGATACTCAAAATGACCCTCGGGCGTATTGAATGCAGTTTTCCATTCATCTCCTTGCCTGATTCTCACCAGATTATACGCACCACGAAGATCTATCTTAGTGAACCAACTAGCCCCCTTAATCCGAGCAAACAAGTCAGATAACAATGGCAAGGGGTACTGAAATTTAACAGTGATCTTATTAAGAAGGCGGTAATCAATACACGGTCTCAGCGAACCATCCTTCTTGGCTACAAAGAAGAACCCTGCTCCCAGTGGTGACGACGATGGGCGAATATGTCCCTTCTCCAGGGATTCCTTCACATAACTGCGCATAGCGGCGTGTTCGGGCACGGATAAATTAAATAATCGACCTTTAGGGAATTTACTACCAGGAATCAAATTGATAGCACAATCACAATCCCTATGCGGAGGTAGAGCATCGGACTTGGGCTCTTCAAATACATCCTGATAATCAGACAAGAACTCTGGGACCTCAGAAGGGGTGGATGACGAAATCGACAAAAATGGAACATCACCATGTACCCCCTGACAACCCCAGCTGGATACCGACATGGAATTCCAATCCAATACTGGATTATGGGTTTGTAGCCATGGCAACCCCAACACGACCACATCATGCAGATTATGCAACACCAGAAAGCGAATAACTTCCTGATGTGCAGGAGCCATGCACATGGTCAGCTGGGCCCAGTATTGAGGTTTATTCTTGGCCAAAGGTGTAGCATCAATTCCTCTCAATGGAATAGGACACCGCAAAGGCTCCAAGAAAAACCCACAACGTTTAGCATAATCCAAATCCATCAGATTCAGGGCAGCGCCCGAATCCACAAACGCCATGACAGAAAACGATGACAAAGAGCATATCAAGGTAATGGACAGAAGGAATTTGGACTGTACAGTACCAATGACGGCAGACCTAGCGGACCGCTTAGTGCGCTTAGGACAATCAGAAATAGCATGAGTGGAATCACCACAGTAGAAACACAGACCATTCAGACGTCTGTATTCCTGCCGTTCAACTCTAGTCATAGTCCTATCGCACTGCATAGGCTCAGGTTTAACCTCAGGCAGTACCGCCAAATGGTGCACAGATTTACGCTCGCGCAAGCGTCGACCGATCTGAATGGCCAAAGACAAAGACTCATTCAAACCAGCAGGCATAGGAAATCCCACCATGACATCCTTAAGAGCCTCAGAGAGACCCTTTCTGAACAAAGCTGCCAGCGCAGATTCATTCCACTGAGTGAGTACTGACCATTTCCTAAATTTCTGACAATATACTTCTATATCATCCTGACCCTGGCACAAAGCCAGCAAATTTTTCTCAGCCTGATCCACTGAATTAGGCTCATCGTACAGCAATCCGAGCGCCAGGAAAAACGCATCGACACTACTCAATGCAGGGTCTCCTGGCGCAAGAGAAAATGCCCAGTCTTGAGGGTCGCCGCGCAAAAAAGAAATAATAATCAAAACCTGTTGAATAGGATTACCAGAAGAATGAGGTTTCAAGGCCAGAAATAGCTTACAATTATTTTTGAAACTTAGAAACTTAGTTCTATCTCCAAAAAACAAATCAGGAATAGGAATTATTGGTTCTAACATAGATTTCTGATCAATAGTATCTTGAATTTTTTGTACATTTATAACGAGATTATCCATTGAAGAGCACAGACCCTGAATATCCATGTCCACACCTGTGTCCAGAATCACCCAAATGTCTAGGGGGAAAAAAAAGAAAAAGTGAACACAGAGCAGAAAAAAAAAAAAAAAAATGATGTCAGAACTTTTTCTTTCCCTCTATTGAGAATCATTAGTTTGGCTCCTTGTACTGTTATGTTTGCTAATGACAGGTGTTATGAAGGCAATCCAGAAACACAGTGTGCTTAGCGATCAGAGCGCACACAGTGATCTGACAAATACCCAAAAATACAAGAACGAGCTCTGAGACGTGGAAACTCTGTAGACTGCACACCTGATCCTATCCTAAACACAACTAAAAGCGGCTGTGGATTGCGCCTAACAACTACCTAGGCAACTCGGCACAGCCTAAGAAACTAGCTAGCCTGAAGATAGAAAAATAGGCCTGACTTGCCCCAGAGAAATTCCCCAAAGGAAAAGGCAGCCCCCAGCATATAATGACTGTGAGTAAGATGAAAAGACAAAACGTAGGGATGAAATAGATTCAGCAAAGTGGGGCCCGATATTCTAGGACAGAGCGAGGACAGTAAAGCGAACTTTGCAGTCTACAAAAAACCCTAAAGCAAAACCACGCAAGGGGGGCAAAAAAAAACCCACCGTGCCGAACTAACGGCATGGCGGTACACCCTTTGCGTCTCAGAGCTTCCAGCAAAACAAAAGACAAGCTGGACAGAAAAAAAGCAACAAAAAAGCAAAAAGCACTTAGCTATACAGAGCAGCAGGTCACAGGAACAATCAGGAGAAGCTCAGATCCAACACTGAAACATTGACAAGGAGCAAGGATAGCAGCATCAGGCGGAGTTAAGTAATGAAGCAGTTAACGAGCTCACCAGAACACCTGAGGGAGGAAGCTCAGAAGCTGCAGTACCACTTGTGACCACAGGAGTGAATTCAGCCACAGAATTCACAACACTCAGCTCGAGTTAGAACACTCAAGGTCTTTATACCAATTATGAACCATAGCCTAGTTGAATAACAGGCTTGTGAAAAACAAGATAAAATTACTTCATGGCAGCTGTAACCTTCTACCTAATTAAATAACAGAATTTATCTTTGACCAACAAGAAAATGGAGTCAAAGCACAAAATGGAGAATCTAGCACAAAATGGAGAATCTTTCATAATTTGTTCCTTCACATTAGGATCCCCTCAAAGTTTTGGGACTTGGCTTGGCGCTGCTTCCATGGGAAACTGAGTGTGAGGGACAATCTGAAGTGTAGGAGCTCTGAGAACAGGAACTGTCCTCGGGAGCATTGTGGTACAGTGCTGGAAAGCATGGACCACTTCCTGTTTTGATGTCCCTTTAACACAAAGGTGTACAGCAGGGTGGGTGCCTCCATTGGCTGGTTTCGGCTGGCTGGTCTCTCTATATGCAGACTGGGCCTAAGGAGCATTCTGAGACCTTGGTGGTCGGGAGCGCTGCACCTTATTTCTAGTTAGCACAGTGGTTAGGTATCACAAGTGGAACGCATGGTGCTTAGTATCGACACAATGGAAAATCCTCCCAGTGGACGATGTATTTAGGACCATACTCAGTGACCTGGTGAAGGTGCGCTCTCTGGAGTATGGGAGACTGGGCACACGTAGGGCCACTCTCCTCTGGAAGGGCTTTTCTTTTAGTGTGCCCTAGTCTGGTCATCTCCTTTCCTGGTGGTGGGCTGCTGCTGACACTGTAGATTTTGTTTTGTTTGATCAATATACAGTGATGTAGCGTTGCAGGTGCCGAACTTGGGCTTTGTGATTTGTGGTTATTGCAGTGTTTGTTGCTGTATATATATTGTATATAGGGTTTTAGATTTGGGTGTAGGTGTTATGTTGGGTGGTGGGAAAAGGGGGGAGATCGAGTCTTCTTGTGGGACTATGGGACACTGGGTTGTTTGGGGGAAAAACTGGCACTGCAGGACCAGTTCTCAGGTCAATGTGGGGGTTGGGAATGGTGGGCTTGAGTGTGGGGTCGTGGTGGTTAGTTTAGTCTTGTATATGGATTGCCGTCACGTAAGGGCAATGGGGTACTCGGTACCGGGTCCTTCAGTTCCCTCAGCGAGGATGTCACGGTGGCCCGACCCAAAATGTGGCCCTATGAAGGCCCAATAAAAGGCAGAGTTCGTAGATAACGGTAGTGTTCGTGACGCCACCTGTGGTATTCGGTCATGGTGACCGACGCTGCCTAGGTGTCCGCTGGGGTGATGTAATGGCAGCTGGATGGTATACCTTCCCACAGGTGAAGTATGTCCCCAGGGCTTCCCAGAAATGTAGATGGTGATGGTGGATGGTGCAAGGCGCGGCGAATAACGAGGACTAGGGTTGAGCGACTTTTGTTTTTATAGGATCGGGTCGGAGTTCACGAAACCCGACTTTTTCAAAAGTCGGGTCGAGTGAAATCGGCCGATCCTATAGAAAAGTCGGGGTCGGGGTCGGCCGAAACACGAAACCCAATGCAGTGCATTGGGTTTTTAATGGTTCTCAGGGTCTGAAGGAGAGGAAACTCTCCTTCAGGCCCTGCGATCCATATTAATGTGTAAAATAAAGAATAAAAATAAAAAATATTGCTATACTCACCCTCGGACGCGCCCTGGTTGTAACTGGGAGCCTTCCTTCCTAAGAATCAGCGCTTGTAGGACCTTTCGATGACGTCGCGGCTTGCGATTGGTCACGTGAGCGGTCACATGGGCGTCACACGACCAATCAGAAGCCGTGACGTCATCGAAAGGTCCTTCAAGCGCTGATTCTTAGGAAGGAAGGCTGCGGGTTAGAACCAGGGCGCGTCCGAGGGTGAGTATATACCTATTAGGAATATACTCACCCTCGGACGCACCCTGGTTGTAACCTGCAGCCTTCCTTCCTAAGAATCAGCGCTTGAAGGACCTTTCGATGACGTCACGGCTTCTGATTGGTCGCGTGAGCGGTCACATGGGCGTCATGCGACCAATCAGAAGCCGTGACGTCATCGGAATGTCCTTCAAGCGCTGATTCTTAGGAAGGAAGGCTCCCGGTTACAACCAGGGCACGTCCGAGGGTGAGTATAGCAATATTTTTTATTTTTATTCTTTATTTTACACTTAAATCTGAATTCCGATACCAATTCCCGATATCTTAAACACATCGGGAATTGGTATCGGAATTCCGATTCCAGATTCAGAAGATCGCCGACTTCATGGCCGACCCCACACAGGGGTCGGGTCGGGTTTCATGAAACCCAACTTTGCCAAAAGTCGGCGACTTCTGAAAATGGCCGACCCGTTTCGCTCAACCCTAACGAGGACACAATGGGTGCAGTCTCTTTACCTTTACTGAAGGCTTCAGCATCCACAGTCCAGAGTCCCGGATGACAGGGTAGGCAGAGTCCGGCCGGTCTGATGGCAATTCCAGAGTCCCCTTATCCAGGTGGAAATCAGTAGCCTTCCCCTTGTGCACAGTAACGTAGTAGGTCCCTACTTGCATTAGCTACCATAAAGTCCTCACTGTTGTTACTTCTCTCTCTCTGTCCCCCAGATGGATAGGACATACCCATATGACGGTGGTGGCCTGAGGCTATTTTATAGGGACCCTAGTGTCGCCTCTCCTCCGCGTTGCCACCTTGTCTGCTTAGGTGTTTAGGTCGGACAGCCAACTTGGAATCGACTGCCCTGCCGGTCTCTGAAGTAAAGCGTAGAGTCTATTACTCCCTCGGTGTTCCGGCCACCGGATCTGCGCTTCAGATGGAGGCAGCCTGCTTCTAGCTGGTCTCCCACTGATGTTTCACTCCTGTTGCTATGACTTCTGTGCTCACTCACTACGGCACACTTCCTTTCTTGTCCTCTCTTAGGAGGCTGCCGCATGGGTTGCAGGCGCAGCTCTGTGTCCTTCTTTCCCACTGAGCCGCTGATGTTCTTTCCTTTTCCCTCTGTCTGCCTGACAGGAATTCCCTGGGCCGAACCCAGTCTGCTTCTCTCCCTCTCCTCCTTTCGACTCTCCGACTCTGACTGACTATCTCCTTCTCCCTCCAGTCAGCTTCTGTCTCACTTCCTAACCAACCCACCAGTTTTACCCTTTGTGAGGAGTGGCCTAGTACATAGAACCCTTAGGCTAGTTTCACATTTCCGTTAAAAAATGCAGCGTTTAAAACGCATCTGCAGGTGGTGAAAAAAACGCATGTAAACGCGTACAAACGCTGTTTTTTTTAGACACATGCGTTTTCGTATACGGTAAAAAAAGCCGTGTTTTTACGCATTTACATGCGTTTTTTTTCCGCGTTTGTGTTTTTTAAAAGCATGATGAGAAATTTCACAAGAGAAAAATCAAGATCCAGACACCGCCAATGGGACTACAGAGGGCGTGTGACATGACTCTGTGGACCAAAATATGGAAAAATTGTAGCTCTCCAAATGTGGTAACGCAAAAAATATTTTTGGGAATAAAAAGCGTCTTTAGTGTGTGACAGCTGCCAATCATAAAAATCAACTAGAAAACCCACTATAAATAGAAATGGCTAGGGTTAGGGTTAGGGTTTGGATCCCTAGGGTTAGGGTTAGGGTTAGGGTTTGGATCCCTAGGGTTAGGGTTAGGGTTTGGATCCCTAGGGTTAGGGTTAGGGTTTGGATCCCTTTATCACCTTGATGGGTTAGGGTTAGGGTTTGGATCCCTAGGGTTAGGGTTTGGATCCCTTTATCACCTTGATGGGTTAGGGTTAGGGTTTGGATCCCTAGGGTTAGGGTTAGGGTTTGGATCCCTTTATCACCTTGATGGGTTAGGGTTAGGCTTTGGATCCCTTTATCACCTTGATGGGTTAGGGTTAGGGTTAGGGTTTGGATCCCTTTATCACCTTGATGGGTTAGGGTTAGGGTTTGGATCCCTTTATCACCTTGATGGGTTAGGGTTAGGGTTTGGATCCCTTTATCACCTTGATGGTGGGGGGTGGCTTATCAGTTTGTAGACTTGTTTTTCTCTATGGAAACGCATGCGTTAAAAAACGCAACCAAACGCATGTGCTTAAAAACGCATGCGTTTACATAGACAGCAATACTTTTTTTGTGGCAAAAAAACGCCTCTAGAAATTACTACATGTTGCATTTCCGCAACAAAACGCAAGCATAGAAATGACGCATGCGTCGTCAAACGCGGCAAAACGCATGCAAAAAAACGCACGCGTTTTTAATGTTAAATATAGGGAAAAAAACGCATGCATTTTTTTGCGTTAAAACGCAGCGGCAAAAAACGCAAATGTGAAACCAGCCTTAGCTCCCCCTGGTAGACCGGCGTGTGAAGTGTGTGTGTGGCTGTGATACCTGGCAGAGTGAACTCCTTTGGTGCCATCAGACGTAACATCACTCCCCCTGGTGGAAGAACGACATTACTGCAATGACCAGGACTCTGGGGTGCTGCATATATATTTGTATAGTTTGTGTTTATTTTATATAGAAAAAAAAAGAAAAAAAAAGATTATGTATATATTTATGTCAGCTTTTGTTTATTTTATTTAATGATTGTTAGTTATTGATTTAGTTGGTGACCGGACCAGAAGGTGAAAGTAGTTATTATTGTGATTATTCTGTATATATGTATAGTATGTGTGTGAGGAGAGAATGAGCGGCTGGAGCAGTGTTCATTAGAGTGATTATTTTCTGGTTTATATTTCTGTTTTGTTTCTGTTGTTATTATTATTGTTATATTTTTAATTTTTATAATAAAAGATGTACAGGATGTAACTCAGGATCAGTAATGTATGTTGTAGTTCAGCGGTAGCACACTTATGCAGTGATGAGGCAGTGACCCTGCAAAGTTCATAGCAAAACATCTCTTTAATGTTCAACTCAATAAACACAGCACACAATATCCTCCAGATTGCAGCCAGGAAACAGGACAGTCCACCTCTGGATCGCAGCCGGGAACAAGACATTTCACCTTCGGTACACAGCTGGGCACATATCCTCTGGATTACAGTCACTAAACACACCAGTCCATCTCGATATAGTTGCCATGGGCGACAGTACCACCGAGTTAATGTCTCTTTACTCACAGCAATACACAGTACATGATATCATCCGGATTGCAGCCAGGCACATATCCTCTGGATTACAGTTACTAAACACGCCAGTCCACCTTTGACCGGTTTCTGTGGGCGACTGCACCGCTGTGTTAAGGTACCGTTACATTTAGCGACGCTGCAGCGATCTAGACAACGATCCCGATCGCTGCAGCGTCGCTGTGTGGTCGCTGGAGAGCTGTCACACAGACAGCTCTCCAGCGACCAACTATGCGAAGTCCCCTGGTAACCAGGGTAAACATCGGGTTACTAAGCGCAGGGCCGCGCTTGGTAACCCGATGTTTACCCTGGTTACCAGTGCTAATGTAAAAAAAAAAAACACTACATACTTACATTCCGGTGTCTGTCCCCCGGCGCTGTACTTTCCTGCACTGTGAGCGCCGGCTGGCCGTAAAGCACAGCGGTGATGTCACCGCTGTAATCTGCTTTACGGCTGGCCGGCGCTCACAGTGCAGGGAAGCAGAACGCCGAGGGCCGCGACAGACACCAGAATGTAAGTATGAAGTGTTTGGTTTTTTTTACATTTACACTGGTAACCAGGATAAACATCGGGTTACTAAGCGCGGCCCTGCGCTTATTACCCGATGTTTATGCAGCGCCCCAGAGACCTGGTTGTTGCAGTATGGCACTCTGCCGCTAAGGAGAGTGGCGGTATGTCTGATGGCACTAAGAAGTTCTCCTGACCAGGTATCACCAGAACACATTACACTTCACACTCCGGCCACTAGGGGAAGAAAAAGGCTTTATTTATTGGGCCACTCCTCACACTGGTAAAACTAGGGGCTGGGGAGGAAGTTAGGCAGAAGCTGACTGGGTTGGAACCAGGCAACATCCCGTGGCAGGGGGTGTTGCAGGGAGAAGGCACAGTGGGGTCCCTGTCAGGCGTGGGAACCTGGCAGGTGCCTAGCGAACAGAGCAGAACGTAACGGAACCGCGCCTGCACACCCTGCGGCGGTATCCAGGAGAGAGACACGAAGGGAAGGATATTGTGGAACAGTGTAAACGAGATCAAGCACAAAGGAGAGCCAGTAAGAGTCGTGCCGAGAGAGAGAGGCAACATCTTACTGAGGCGCGTAGTCAGTGGCCGGAACACCGCAGGAGTAAGTGACTTCAAGCCTTACTTCAAACTCCGCCGGACAGTAAATTATAGGTTGGCTGTCTACCTTAAATTTCCTAAGAAGACATAGGGGGCAACATTGGGAGAGGGGCGTCTCTAGGGTCCCGGAAGACCTCCAAGCCTTCCCGTCATACGGGTGCGTCCTAGCCAAAACATACTGGGGGACGAGAAACTAGTAACATCTGGAACTGAAGAGAGAGAGCTGCAGAGAACGAATGAACGAGAACAGCAGTTGTGAGAACTATTCCGAATGCTCAGCAGGGTAGGACTACAACACATAGGCGCTAGTGGTAGGCAACGATTTCCATCTGCGAAGGAAACTCTGGACGTGCCCATCGGACCGGCCGGTCTCTGATAGCCCTGTTAAACGTGCTCTGGATTGAGGATCCTGAAGTCTTCAGTAAAGAGGTAAAGAGACTGCAACCCTGTGTCCTCATTATTGCCTGCACCTCACACCATCACTATCCACCCTACTGGGAAGCCCTGGGGACACACTTCACCTGTGGGAAGTTATACCATCCAGCTGCCATTCCATAACCCCAGCGGACCCCACAGCAGCGTCGGTCACCCTGACCAAACACCACAGGTGGCGTCACGAACCCATGACAGACTGTACCACCACCTTCATTGGACGCCCCTTAGCAGGGTCGCGGACCGGGCCTAGCCACCGTGACAGCCTCAGAACCGAACCAGAGAGGCCCGGTACCGAAACGCGTGGCCCTGTGTCTGGGGGCGATCCAACTTGGCGTCACGAACAGGATCATACTTAAGCCTGAAGAATTGGGTCATGTGTGCCTTGGAACTGTGATTGAAACGTGTTGGGCTGTGATTCATTGCAAAGACTGTGTATTGCTATTGACGCATGATTCCCGCCAAAACCGCCGCCATTGCCGCGCCACGAGGAGCGCAGGAGAAGAAGGAGGGCGTGTCATGGGAGGAGATCGAGAAAAAGGTGCGAACAGCAAGACCCGCCCACTCCGACTACGGCTGCAGGAGGACGAGCTCAGGAATGGAGGAGCTCACACCCCAGAAGATGACGGAGCCTCGTGCGTGTGCTGCTGCAGACCCGGGAGCGGAGCTGATGACCAGAGGGTACCTGAACGACGACGGAGTGACCCGGGAGCACCGCAGCCCAGCAGAGCCGGACCAGGGTTTGCCGTCACAGGGGAACTCGGATCCCCTGGAGTTGCCGGAGGAGGCCCCGGACCACCCGACTCCAGACGAGGGGTCGGTGACGGCGAGGAAATGGAAGTCGGAGCTGTGCTGGAAGGCCGCCCAGGGGGAGCTGTGGTCAGGGCCGCAGCGGACTCCAGCGTCCTCATCAGCGGAGCCGACCGACATCGGTGGAATCACATCAGACACAGGTACCAACAGCGCCCCTGCCCTACCGACTGTTCCGGCTCCGGTGACCGCTCCCCAGCCCATTGATGACTGGTCTCCCGCTACTGAGATCGTAGTGACGGCCCTTTACGCCATGAAGGGGATCCTGCCCCCACTACCGACACCTCTGGGTATACCGATCGACATCAGTCCCAGGGGGGTGGTCTTTGAGTGGAATGCTCCCCGGTTTCAGCCAGACGGGTCCCGAAAGGAGGGCTCCTACGTCATCAGGCTCACCTGGGATCAGTATAGGCGAAGCCTGATCTCACAATGGGAAGATCGGGAGCGAATGGAACAGACTGTCCGACCCAAGGAACGAGTGCCCCTCGTCAATTGCTGCCCTGAGAGTTTGATAAAACAGGGGATTGTGCTGGCCTTCCACCGGGGGAGGGGTTGTGGCTTCATATTAGAGCCAGGGCTGCTGACCGAGGTCTATGTGACTAGCTGCAACATGGAACCCCAGTCCCGCAGTGTACCTCCACTCCGAAACTTGTACAGAGAGGACCATGTGACCTACACCCGCCACTGGAGTGAGCGAGGGTGGTATGCTAAGAGAGTCAAACGCTGTGCGCTAGCGGTCGCGCCATCTACGATCATGACTGAAACTGGTGGCGGGACTCCACTGACCCCTGACCCCACAGGACCCAGCACTACCACCTTGGCGCATGGTGCCCTGCTTGCAGAGTCTGCCACCGGCATCAACGCTCGTACCCAGACCGCCGCTGATCCGACGACGGTGCTGGACAGTGACACAGAGCCAGACCTTCCCCAGCCGGGATGTGGACGCCACTGGCTGATGTCGTGTCACCCATTACAGCACTAAACCTCGAAGACCTGAGAATTGTATATAGTTAACTGTTTCTTGCTGCTACTTTCAACCCGACCAGGGTTAACTCCTAGGGATCCCTTTGTTTACCCGGGATCCCTATTGTTTGCTATTTCTCTTCTACCTTTGCACAAGTTCATCATTGTTTAAAAGACTGCCGGATCATGGACGGTGAATGATTCAGAACTGCTGGTTTTACAAGCAAAAGAAGACTTTGCGAAGACATGATGCAGAAGGTCTTGCTTGCAGTGAACTTGCAGACAGAGAGAGAATCTGCACTAGAGACTTGGATCCCTCTTAAAGGGAATGTTTACACGATTGCCTTAATAAATGTTGAAACATTAATAATGTTGAAGATTTAGAAAGTTTGATAATGTTAACAGAGACCGAGGACAGGAAAGCTTGAAAGTGAACCCGTAGGGGTTAGAGAGAGAGTCCTCCTGAGTGATGTAGAAAGATGGTCGGTACAATGACAGTAGGCTCAGCCAAGGAGCTAGGCGGTCCTGCATTGGGAAAGTTAGAACGGAAAGAAAGGTTGAGTTATTTGTATAGCATTTTATAGTAGGCCTTTAGTGGGTTCAGCGTATATGCCCTTAAAGAAAAAGTTAACTTATTGTTCAAAAGTTTGCACTTAGTAGAATACCCGGCTGGGTACTGAGAGTTATTTATAGTCAAAGTGTTATTTAAAAATATTTAATCCTGTTTTCTTGTTTGTAACGTTCAAGTGTCCTTACCTCCCATAAAGGGAAGCACCTTTTCTATTTACTTGTTCTAAGCATTTCAAAAATGTTGTATGTCTTTGGCTGTATTATATTGTTGTTCTTCTTCCCAGTCCAGGAGTACTGGATTTAACCGGGGGGGGAGTGCAGCGCCCCAGAGACCTGGTCGTTGCAGTCTGGCACTCTGCCGCTAAGGAGAGTGGCAGTACGTCTGATGGCACTAAGGAGTTCTCCTGACCAGGTATCACCAGAACACATTACACTTCACACTCCGTCCACTAGGGGGAGAAAAAGGCTTTATTTATTGGGCAACTCCTCACACTGGTAAAACTAGGGGCTGGGGAGGAAGTTAGGCAGAAGCTGACTGGGTTGGGACCAGGCAACATCCCGTGGCAGGGGGTGTTGCAGGGAGAAGGCACAGTGGGGTCCCTGTCAGGCGTGGGAACCTGGCAGGTGCCTAGCAAACAGAACAGAACGTAACGGAACCGCGCCTGCACACCCTGCGGCGGTATCCAGGAGAGAGACACGAAGGGAAGGATATTGTGGAACAGTGTAAACGAGATCAAGCACAAAGGAGAGCCAGTAAGAGTCGTGCCGAGAGAGAGAGGCAACATCTTACTGAGGCGCGTAGTCGGTGGCCGGAACACCGCAAGAGTAACTGACTTCAAGCCTTACTTCAAACTCCGCCAAACAGTCAATTATAGGTTGGCTGTCTACCTTACATTTCCTAAGAAGACATAGGGGGCAACATTGGGAGAGGGGCATCTCTAGGGTCCCGGAAGACCTCCAAGCCTTCCCGTCATACGGGTGCGTCCTAGCCAAAACATACTGGGGGACGAGAAACTAGTAACATCTGGAACTGAAGAGAGAGAGAGAGCTGTAGAGAACGAACGAACGAGAACAGCAGTTGTGAGGACTATTCCGAATGCTCAGCAGGGTAGCACTACAACACACAGGCGCTAGTGGTAGGCACTGATTTCTACCTGCAAAGGGAACTCTGGAAGTGCCCATCGGACTGGCCGGTCTCAGAAAACCCTGTTAAGCGTGCTCTGGATTGAGGATCCTGAAGTCTTCAGTAAAGAGGCAAAGAGACTGCAACCTTTTGTCCTCGTTATTGCCTGCACCTCACACCATCACCATCTACCTTACTGGGAAGCCCTGGGGACATACTTCACCTGTGGGAAGGTATATCATCCAGCTGCCATTCCATAACCCCAGCGGACCCCACAGCAGCGTTGGTCACCCTGACCGAACACCACAGGTGGCGTCACGAAACCTTGACAGACTCCCATCACCTTTTATTGGACGCCCCTTAGCAGGGTCACGGGCCGAGTCTAGCCACTGTGACAGCCTCAGAACCGAACCAGAGAGGCCCGGTACCGAGAACTCATGGCCCTGTGTCTGGGGGCGCTCCACATCTCCGTCTATCGCCCTACACGTGCCCTCCGTTCTACAGATAACCTAAGACAAACATCCCCCATAATCCGAACCTCGCACCTCCGTCTCCAAGACTTCTCTGTGCTGCGCCAGCTCTCTGGAATGCACTTCCCCAGACGATCAGACTGATACCTAGCCCCGACCTATTCAAGGGCGCTTTGAAAACCCATCTCTTCAAACAAGCCTACCACATCAACTACTCAGTAAACTAACTTTGTCCTGTTCCCTCCTTCCAAATATAATCTGCATGTGAATCTGCACCCTACTATTCATCTGTCTCCACACCCTCCATGTACATGATAACTGCACTTGATACTTGACTATTGCACTTAAACACACGGGCTGATGACCGGATTATGCAGCTTTATATGAAAATCCCTATTTATTATAATTGCCAGACCTGAAATAACAAGCACTTTTCACCTATTGTGTCCCCCCATTTCCTTGTAGATTGTAAGATTGCGAGCAGGGACCTCACCCCTAATGTCAGTGTTTAAATTGTCTTAACTTGTACTGAATTTATTGTCTGTACATGTCTCCGCTTAATTGTAAAGTGCTGCGAAATATGTTGGCGCTATATAAATAAAAATTATTATTATTATTATTATTATTATTATTTAAGGGCTGTGGGAAGAAAGGAATATGTTAAGATGTATGTATAAAAAGGAGAAAAAAGAAAAATACATCCAGCAGGGGGTGCATGCAGATCCTCTGGTACTGACCTCCGTTTTGTAGAGTGGTAAGATATCCTGCTTCTATGCTGGTGTCTGCCAACCTACATTGGTGGCAGTTGTTCTTATATACTGTGTAGTCACAATGAGGCTGTGACTGTCAGAATGAGGTGTGGAGAGTGGTGTTTGTGCTGCTGTTGCCGCGCGTGCGCAATGCAGAGAATGAAGATGAGGCTTGGAGCATTGCGTGTCCAACCCGACCTTTTCTCACCTTTGAAACTGCTAAGACTCTTACTGTCGCTCTTATTCATTCTCGTCTGGACTACCGCAACTCTCTTCTGATCTGTCTCCCTCTTTCCAAACTTTCTCCTTTCCAATCCATCTTGAATGCGGCAGCCAGGGTCATATTTCTGTCCAGCCGCTTCACCGATGCCTCCATCTTGTGCAGTCATTACACTGGCTACCCATTCGCTACAGGGTCCAGCATAAACTCATCTCTCTCACCCACAAAGCTTTCCACAGTTCTGCACCGCCTTATATGTCCTCTCTCATCTCCGTCTATTGCCCTACACGTGCCCTCCGTTCTACAGATAACCTAAGACAAACATCCCCCGTAATCCGAACCTCGCACCTCCGTCTCCAAGACTTCTCTGTGCTGCGCCAGCTCTCTGGAATGCACTTCCCCAGACGATCAGACTGATACCTAGCCCCGACCTATTCAAGCGCGCTTTGAAAACCCATCTCTTCAAACAAGCCTACCACATCAACTACTCAGTAAACTAACTTTGTCCTGTTCCCTCCTTCCAAAAATTATCTGCATGTGAATCTGCACCCTACTATTCATCTGTCTCCACACCCTCCATGCACATGATAACTGCACTTGATACTTGACTATTGCACTTAAGGTACCTTCACACTGAACAACTTAACAACGATATCGCTAGCGATCCGTGATGTTGCAGCGTCCTGCATAGCGATATCATTGTGTTTGACATGCAGCAGCGATCTGGATCCTGCTGTGACATCGTTGGTCGGAGCAGAAAGGCCAGAACTTTATTTCGTTGCTGGATCTCCCGCAGACATCGCTGAATCGGCGTGTGTGACTTCTTCACTGGTAACCAGGGTAAACATCGGGTTACTAAGCACAGGGCCGCGCTTAGTAACCCGATGTTTACCCTGGTTACCAGTGTAAATGTAAAAAAAAAAAAAACACTACATACTTACATTCCGGTGTCTGTCGCGTCCCCCGGCGTTCTGCTTCCCTGCACTGACTGAGCGCCGGCTGGCCGTAAAGCACAGCGGTGACGTCACCGCTCTGCTTTACAGCTGGCGCTTACACAGTGCAGGGAAGCAGAATGCCCTGCGCTTAGTAACCCGATGTTTACCCTGGTTACCTGGGGACTTCGGCATCGTTGGTCGCTGGAGAACTGTCTGTATGACAGCTCTCCAGCGACCACACAGCGACGCTGCAGCGATCGGCATCGTTGTCTAGATCGCTGCAGCGTCGCTAAATGTGACGGTACATTAAAACACACGGGCTGATGACCGGATCATGCAGCTTTATATGAAAATCCCTATTTATTATAATTGCCAGACCTGAAATAACAAGCACTTTTCATCTATTGTGTCCCCCCATTTCCTTGTAGATTGTAAGCTGGCGAGCAGGGACCTCACCCCTAATGTCACCGTTTAAATTGTCTTAACTTGTACTGAATTTATTGTCTGTACATGTCTCCGCTTAATTGTAAAGTGCTGCGGAATATGTTGGCGCTATATAAATAAAAATTATTATTATTATTAATTATTATTATTTAAGGGCTTCTACTGTGCCGCTGCGCATGCGCAGTGCAAACGGTGGAGTGCAGTGTGTAGCAGTATGGAGATCAGAGTATCAGTGTGTCTGTGTTGTCAAACCTGACAGTGAAGCAGTATGGGCTATGAAAACGAAATAGTGAGTGCAGCTCTGGAGTATAATACAGGAGGCAGGGCCGTATTTAGAGTTTCTGCTGCCCTAGGCACTTTTAGTGCTGCCTCCCCCTTTGGCAAGCATGACACTATCGGCAGTGACTTTGGCAAAAATCGCTGATGTGAAAGTAGCCTTTTGCAGCAGATCGGGCAGTTTTCCCGCATCTGCCGCGTAACAGATCTCTTACGGCAACAGTGCGTTATTCATTTCCTATGGGATTTGTGGACATTTGTGGCACTTGCCGCCATCCAGCAAATGCGGTATTATACCTCCCAACTTTTGAAGAAGGGAAAAAGGGATAAAGTTTGCTACGCACGCAGCGGCAAATTTTAGGCCACACCTCTGACCACACCCATTTCACATCTAGTCACACCCATATTCACACCCCAACCACACCCATTTAGTACTGCTGATTACAGTTTCATAAACAATAATATAAACAAAAAAATATGGCCACACAGTGCTCCATACTGTGTAACGACCCCACATGATGCTCAATACTGTATAATGACCACACAGTGCTCCATACTGTATAATGACCCCACATGATGCTCAATACTGTATAATGGCCATACAGTGCTCCATACTGTATAATGGCCATATATGATGCTCCATACTGTATAATGGCCACACATGATGCTCCATACTGTATAATGGCCATATATGATGCTCCATACTGCATAATGGGCCCCTTCCTCCCATCTTGTATGCATGGCTCATCTCCCCCCCTCCCATCTTGTATGCATGGCTCATCTCCCCCTCCCCCTCCTATCCTGTACGCATAGCTCATCTCATCCCCCCTCCTGTATGCATGGCTCATCTCACCCCCCTCCCATCCCGTATGCATGGCGCATCTCACCCCCCTGTATGCATGGCTCATCTCACCCCCCTCCCATCCTGCATGCATGGCTCATCTCCCCCCTCCCCTCCCATCTTGTATGCATGGCTCATCTTCCCCCCTCCCATCTTGTATGCATGGCTCATCTCCCCCCTCCCCCTCCCATCCTGTATGCATGGCTCATCTCCCCCCCCCCATCCTGTATGCATGGCTCATCTCACCCCCCTCCCATCCTGTATGCATGGATCATCTCACCCCACCCTCCTGTATGCATGGCTCATCTCACCCCCCTCCCATCCTACTACACCAGCGAACAAAAGGAGAATATTGACAACAAATTTAGTAGAGAAAGAGTATGCAAAATTTTATTTATAAATATAAGACAAATAACATACATAAAAAAAGCATGAAAGACTATAAAACAATTCCTCCATGCAAGGAGGAGGAAAAACCAACCGGTACACAAATGGCAGGACTCACCGATGCATGTATGACCTGGGTAACTAGTTCTATGAGTGCTGATAGAACAGGATTTGGGAAGGTAAAAATAAAGAGGGATAATCCCCCTGGTGCCAAACAGGCCCCATATAGTATTAGTCCCTAAAACAATCCCAAATCCAGCAAATAATTAAAGTAATCTGCACTTACCCATCATAGGTCTGCGTTGGTGTGGCCTTTCCACTACCCCTAGGGATTATCCCTCTTTATTTTTACCTTCCCAAATCCTGTTCTATTAGCACTCAAAGAACTAGTTACCCAGGTCATACATGCATCTGTGAGTCCTGCCATTTGTGTACCGGTTGGTTTTTCCTCCTCCTTGCATGGAGGAATTGTTTTATAGTCTTTCATGCTTTTTTTATGTATGTTATTTGTCTTGTATTTATAAATAAAATTTTGCATACTCTTTCTCTACTAAATTTGGTGTCAATATTCTCCTTTTGTTCGCTGGTGTAGTATGTTGATAATTAGGAGTGACACTCCCGTATATATGATTATATTCTTTATGTTAGGGAGAGCATTTTCTCTTTGGTAGATTGTGACCATGCTCTCGGCCATTTATTATATTAAATACTTTATGATTACTGTTGTTGTCCCCCTCCCATCCTGTATGCATGGCTCATATCACCCCCCTTCTGTATGCATGGCTCATCTCCCCCCTCCCATCTTGTATGCATGGCTCATCTCCCCCCCTCCCATCCTGTATGCATGGCTCATCTCACCCCCCCTCCCATCCTGTATGCATGGCTCATCTCCCCCCCATCCTGTATGCATGGCTCATCTCACCCCCCCATCCTGTATGCATGGCTCGGCTCCCTGCTCCCATCTTTCTTGGCTCGGCTCCCCTCCTCCTTCATCCTCCCCCCGTCCTCCCTGGCTGTCATACTCACCTTTCCCACACCGCGCCGAACATCCCTCCATCTCTGTCCCGGCGCAGCACTTTCTTCTTGCGTGAGCAGTCATGTGGTACCGCTCATTAAGGTCATGAATATGTGTCCATATTCATCACCTTAATGTGGGGTACCACGTGACCGCTCATGCAGGACGAGCTGCCGGTGCTGAGACCAGGCATCGCTGCAGTAGGGTGAGTATGACGTCTTCAAGGAGGCAGGCAGGCGGGCAGGCAGTCAGGAGGTGACCCCGGACTTTAATAAGAAAAAAAACAGAAAAAAAACTTTCTCAGGTGCCGCCCCCCCCCCCCTCGCAGCGCCCCCCCTAGACACGTGCCCTCACGTGCCTAGTGGCAAATACGGCTCTGACAGGAGGTAACTCAGGATCAGTAATGTAATGTATGTACACAGTGACTGCACCAGCAGAATAGTGAGTGCAGCTCTGCAGTATAATACAGGAGGTAACTCAGGATCAGTAATGTAATGTACACAGTGACTACACCAGCAGAATAGAGTGAAGCTCTGTTGTATAATACTACAGTAGTATACACACCGTCTACTGACAGCACGCCTGTATTACTATAGATACCAGTGATTGTCTTTCCGCTGTCTTTAAGATCATGTCCTCCCTCTATCTATAACTGAATTTGTCAAAAACTGACATAATTGTGTTTCCCCCTCCACTATCCTACCCATTCCCAACACTACTGTTTCCGTGTGTGGTCCACCATTACTCCCATGCAGGATGCTCACTGTCTTGTGGGCAAATTTGATTCAGATCTTTTCGTCACCCATTACATCTGATCACTCAAGCTTGTAATCTACACCTTAAAAATGTGTCTAGAATTCTACATTTTCTTACCTTTGACTCCATAAATACTTTTACTGTAGCTCTGATCCATTCTCGTCTGGACTTTTGCATCTCTCTTCTGATCGGTCTCCCTCTTACTAACTCTCCTCTCTGCAATACGTCCTGGATAGTGTTGAGCATTCCGATACCGCAAGTATCGGGTATCGGCCGATATTTGCGGTATCGGAATTCCGATCCCGAGTTCCGATATTTTTACGATATCGGGAATCGGGATAGGGATGAATATTCATGTGTAAAATAAAGAATAAAAATAAAAAATATGGGTATACTCACCCGTCCGGCGGACCCTGGACCTTAGCGGTGTAACCGGCAGCCCCCGTTCCTAAGAATGAGCGGGTAAAGGACCTGCGATGATGTCGCGGCTTGTGATTGGTCACGTGAGCGGTCACATGAGCAGTCACGAGACCAATCACAAGCCGCGACGTCATCGAAGGTCCTTCACCCGCTCATTCTTAGGAACGGGGGCTGCCGGTTTCAGCGGTTAGAACCAGGGTGCGTCCGAGGGTGAGTATATCCCTATTTTTTATTTTTATTCTTTATTGTACACATAAATATGGATCCCAGGGACTGAAGGAGAGTTTCCTCTCCTTCAGACCCTGGGATCCATCGAGGATACCTTCCGATATTTGTGTCCCATTGACTTGTATTGGTATCGGGTATCGGTATCGGCGATATCCGATATTTTTCGGATATCGGCCGATACAATCCGATACTGATACTTTCAAATATCGGACGGTATCGCTCAACACTAGTCCTGGATGCAGCAGCAGGGGTCGTATTTCTACCTTGCTCCAGTCGTTGCACTGGTTACTAGAGAACAGCGAATATGTTCAGAAGTTGCGAAACATAAATTCGCCACGAATATGGTACATTCGGATTCGTGATCGGTAACATGAGCATTTTTCTTAAAACCAGAAAAAGTCAGTAAAATTGGGTAAAAGATAGAATAAAAGCCAGCAATACATGTGCCGCATACAGTAAAATCACAGCCTGACAGGTTAGAATAGAATAGATAGAATAGAGTAGAATATACATATAGAATACATAGATACATTTATGTCAGTGACACACATATACAGTCATGGCCAAAAGTATTGACACCCCTGCAATTCTGTCAGATAATACTCAGTTTCTTCCTGAAAATGATTGCAAACACAAATTCTTTGGTATTATTATCTTCATTTAATTTGTCTTAAATGAAAAAACGCAAACTGCTCCAGGTCCCTGATATTTGAAGGGTGCCTTCTCCAAACTGCCATTTTTAGATCTCTCCACAGGTGTTCTATGGGATTCAGGTCTGGACTCATTGCTGGCCTCCTTAGAAGTCTTCAGTGCTTTCTCTCAAACCATTTTCTAGTGCTTTTTGAAGTGTGTTTTGGGTCATTGTCCTGCTGGAAGACCCATGACCTCTGAGGGAGACCCAGCTTTCTCACACTGGGCCCTATATTATGCTGCAAAATTTGTTGGTAGTCTTCAGACTTCATAATGCCATGCACACGGTCAAGCAGTCCAGTGCCAGGGGCAGCAAAGCAACCCCAAAAGATCAGGGAACCTCTGCCATGTTTGACTGTAGGGACAGTGCTCTTTTCTTTGAATGCCTCTTTTTTTCTCCTATAAACTCTATGTTGATGCCTTTGCCCAAAAAGCTCTACTTTTGTCTCATCTGACCAGAGAACATTCTTCCAAAACGTTTTAGGCTTTTTCAGGTAAGTTTTGGCAAACTCCAGCCTGGCTTTTTTATGTCTCGGGGTAAGAAGTGGGGTCTTCCTGGGTCTCCTACCATACAGTCCCTTTTCATTCAAACACCAATGGATAGTACGGGTTGAAACTGTTGTACCCTCGGACTGCAGGGCAGCTTGAACTTGTTTAGATGTTAGGGTACTTTCACACTAGCGTTTTTTTAAATCCGGCACAATGTGTCGTTTTGCAGAAAAAAACGCATCCTGCAAAAGTGCTTGCAGGATGCGTTTTTTCCCCATAGACTTCTACTGACGACGCATGTGCGACGGATTGGCACACTTCGCACCCTACATGTAACTTTTTTTCTCCTGACGGACCGCTTTTTCCGACCGCGTATGCGCGGCCGGAACTCCGCCCCCACCTCCCCGCACCTTACAATGGGGCAGCGGATGCGCCAGAAAAATGCATCCGCTGCACCCATTGTGCAATGCAGCAAACGCTAGCGTCGGAATCTCTCCCCGACGCATTGCGACGGGGAGATTCCGACGCTAGTGTGAAAGAAGCCTTAGTCGAGGTTCTTTATCCAACATCCGCAAAATCTTGCGCTGAAATCTCTTGTCAATTTTTCTTTTCCGTCCACATCTAGGGAGGTTAGCCACAGTGCCATGGGCTTTAAACTTTTTGATGACACTGCGCACGGTAGACACAGGAACATTCAGGTCTTTGGAGATGGACTTGTAGCCTTGAGATTGCTCATGCTTCCTCACAATTTGGTTTCTCAAGTCCTCAGACAGTTCTTTGGTCTTCTTTCTTTTCTCCATGCTCAATGTGGTACACACAAGGACACAGGACAGAGGTTGAGTCAACTTTAATCCATGTCAATTGGCTGCAAGTGTGATTTAGTTATTGCCAACACCTGTTAGGTGCCACAGGGAAGTTACAGGTGCTGTTAATTACACAAATTAGAGGAGCATCACATGATTTTTCGAACAATGCCAATACTTTTGTCCACCCCCTTTTTTATGTTTGGTGTGGAATTATATCCAATTTGGCTTTAGGACAATTCTTTTTGTGTTTTTTCATTTAAGACAAATTAAATGAAGATAATAATACCAAACAATTTGTGTTTGCAATCATTTTCAGGAAGAAAATGAGTATTATCTGACAGAAATGCAGGGGTGTCAATACTTTTGGCCATGACTGTATCTCTTATGTAACACCTGCACTAGGAACTGTTAGGGCAGCTACTGGTATACTGGGATTTACAGACCCTAAGAAGAGCTTTGCAGCTGCTGTTATACCAGGACCTACAGACATTAGCAGATTTTCCTCTGAGCTGCAGTGGACTACAATTCCCAAGGACCCCTGGACTACAATTCCCAGGAATCCTTGTTTGAGTCAGATGACACAGCTTGGATTGGAGGAGGAGGGACTTGGAGGCAGGAGCTGAGGAGAAAGTGAAAACTAAGAATTCAGAGGAAGAAAAGAGCGTGGTATCTTGTTGGGAGAGACGGAGCACGGGGGACTTGCCTGGCCCCATGCTGCAGGGTTGCTGTCCTCCCGGATATACTCGTGTTGCTGGAGAGAGTGCAACTTTGTTTTACCCTCTGGAGCAAGTTGCATCAAGAACTTGGAGATTTCTGCCTGCACTCCCACCGTATAAAGGACTGAATCCGGCCGCCCCCATCTGGTGTCCAGAGAACCATCCGACGTTAGAGACGTGCCGTGAGTGACTTTCTGAGACTTGTGGTCCTACCAGCGTTATTTACAGTGAGTACATTACAGCCCAGACTATTGCCAGTTATATTCGTCTAAGTGCACCAACTGTTTTAATTTGCGCGCCTGCATCCGCGGCAACTGGGCCCCAACGTTTGGACTGAGTTATACTAGAAGAAACAAACAAAAAACCCTACTACGTTATACTTGCAGGGTTGAAGTAGAATTAGAGTGAGATGTGTATATGACCTTGATAGAGCACAGTTATTTGTATTTCATGTTATTCTTTTAAATCCATCTAATTTATGCTGCATAGCAATAAACCTGTTAGGCTACGTTCACATTAGCGTCGCGTCGCTGTTGCGTCGGCGACGCAGCGGCGACGCGCCCCTATGTTTCACATAGGGGACGCGTGCGTCTTTTTGCACGCGTTTTCCGACACGTGCGTCGTTTTAGACGCTAGCTTCGGACGCAAGAAAACGCTACAAGTTGCATTGTTCTTGCGTCCGATTTCGTCAAAAAACGACGCACGCGTCGCAAAACGCGCGCGTTTTTGCGCGTGTTTTTCCATGCGTCGCGCGTTGCGTCACCGACGCAGGGCGGCGCAACGCTAGTGTGAACGTAGCCTTAAACTGTTTTACTCCTGATCCCTGTGAGTGTGTACTGAGAGTGGCAGGGGTTTCCCGAATCAGCCCCTGGCAGAAGATAATAGCCCTTCTGCAGTCCCAGAGAGAGAACTCCAATCAAGATTCGGGTGGAGGCACTGCGCCCTGGAGAGGTGAGACCCCCCATAACACCCAGTGTACCGTGGTAGCCCTAAAGGGGTGTTACAGTGGAGGCACTGCTGAGATCTAGAACTAACACAGGAGTATTTACTATGGAGACTTTAACAGAACAAGAAGTGTATTTATGGTGTGAAGAGATGGATGTTCCCGCCAAACAAAGCTTTGCAGTGAGTGGTGAGCTCTGTGATGCGTCTGATGAAGAGATACTGAAAATAGTTAACCGACTCACTGAACTTGCCCACCCTAAAGTGGTTGATCGCCGGAAGGAAAAGGGGGGACAGTTACCCACAGCCCTGATTTCAACCGGGCAGATCTTGAGGAAAGAATACTTCCCCTCTATGATAGTTGTGTCTTCAGAGTATGGTCGACAATGGCAGATCACTTGGCCTACTGAGTCCGAAGTTGAGACATGGCAACAGGAATCAACCACTCAGCCTAGAAAGACTAGTATACCTCCACCTTCTACTCCACCTAGATTCCGTCCTGAAGAGACAGCGGCCCCTGCTGATGTGCTTATGACAGCTATGGAAAAGTTAGTCAGTTTGCCAAGATGCAGCCAGAAGGGAACTACCGTCGTCTAAGAATTTTCTCGGGTGCCCTCCCCACCCCTACTGGAGAAGAAGGATATGATACTTGGAGGGATGTCACTTTACAGTGCCTAGAAGAGTGGCAGTGCACTGATGCTGTAAAGAGGCAGAGAATAGTAGAGAGCTTGAAGGGTACTGCTATGGAGGTGGTGCAGGCTGCTTGGCGGAGCAAGCCTCTGGCAACTTATCAAGATTATATGAGTGCGTTAGAAGATGCATTTGGATCCCCTGAAGATGCTACTGATCTACTCTTTAAACTCCGTACCACCTACGATGAGAAGATGTCCGACTATTTATACCGACTAGATAAGCTGGTTCATAGAATAGTATCTAAAGGTGGCATCAGCCCTCAAGAAGTTGATCAGTGTCGCCTGGAACAAGTACTCAGAGGAGCTCTCACTCATGATCCAATTGCCCAGCGGATGAGGTCTTGTGATAGAGAGAAGATTCCTGGATCTTTTCATTAGTTGCTTAAGGAAGTTCGGAAGGAGGAGGTTATTTTGGCCGCAAGAGAGAAAGCATCCCCTCGGGTGACTACTGTTGCCTTGAAGCCAGAAGCCGACTGCCGACACATAGAACTGTTGAAAGTCATCGAGAAACAGGGGGAGCAGATTACACAACTGTTAAGTGCTCAGGCCAAGACAATACAGCGACTTCAAAGTGTTGCGGAGGTAGCCGAGCAGAAAACACTGGTTTCAGGAAGAGAGAAAGAAGATCTTGGTAGAGTGGAGAGTAGGAAACCAGAAGGGTGCTTCGTCTGTGGGAGTCCAGGCCATATAGCTCGTCAGTGTCCAAAGAGGTGGAGCTCAAAGAACTCTTCACAGCTTCCCCATCACCCTCAGAGGCAGTCGGGAAACGGGAAAGGGGGCCAGTAGAACCCCATACTGAGCCCCCATCAGCAACTAGGACCTACTCTACCGCCCCATCTAATAGTGCATCATCGAAAACCCTGCCTGAAGGTTTAGTGGGACTATCCCCACATGTCCCCGCATATATCAATGGTCAACCTTGCACAGTATTACTGGATAGCGGGTCTCAAGTATCTATCATCTTTGAAGGATGGTATAAGAGATATTTATCCAAAGTGCCTCTGAAACCGTTGTCTGGACTCGTGGTGTGGGGACTGAGTGAGCACAGCTACCCCTACAGAGGATACGTGTCCGTGACGCTACGATTCTCAGAGACTGTTGTTGGAGTGGATAAAGAGATACCCATCATAGCGCTAATCTGCCCAGAGGCCGAGGCAGATGAGAGACAAACACCTGTCATAGTGGGAACAAATGCCAACATCTTCCGTACGTTAGCTCAGTGGTGTCGGGAAGTTGGGGGAGAAAATTACTCGCAGACCCTATCCATCCACCCAGTCTGCCTGGAGGCCTATGTGAGAACGGAGGAGGAGAAGAGGGAACTACGGCCTGAAAGCTTTGACCCTTGTTTTGATGGAAGCGAGCTAAAAGGAGAAGAGAGGGGGTTGGTCATTGATGGCCTGATGATGCGAGGTGCAGTTTTTTCTCTAGGTGAATGGGACATGGGCCTCGCTCATGGAGTGGAGCATCGCATTCGGTTGAAGGATCAAAAGCCTTTTCGAGAGAGGTCCCGAAGATTGGCCCCAGCAGATATCGAAGATGTCAGGCAGCATCTACGCGGTATGTTAGACACAGAAGTCATCATAGAATCTAGTAGCCCTTATGCTTCCCCCATTGTGATAGCTCGAAAGAAAAATGGAGCTATTCGGATGTGTGTGGATTATCGAACCTTGAATAAGCGTACGATCCCCGACCAGTACACTGTGCCCAGAATCGATGAAGCTTTGGATTGCTTGCAAGGGAGCCAATGGTTTTCTGTGTTAGATCTCCGGAGTGGCTACTATCAGATACCCATGTCAAAAGAAGATCAAGAGAAGACTGCTTTTATCTGCCCCATTGGGTTCTTCGAGTTTCAGAGACTGCCTCAAGGACTGACAGGTGCTCCGGCCACTTTTCAGAGATGTATGGACAAAGTAGTGGGGGACATGCACTTACGTGAGGTCCTGGTTTATCTCGATGATCTAATTGTTTTTGGGAAGACTCTGGAAGAACACAACCAGCGGTTGTTCAAGGTGCTGGATCGGTTGAAGGAGGCTGGGTTGAAGTTGTCCCTTGATAAGTGCCGGATTTGCCAGACGACTGTGAAATATGTGGGGCACATAGTCAGCAGAGAAGGAATTTCCACCGACCCCGTCAAAGTGGAGGCTGTTGTAAACTGGCCAAAACCCACCAAACTGAAGGAGCTTAGGTCCTTTTTAGGATTTTGCGGATACTACCGAAGATTTGTACCCCAGTACTCTCGGATTGCGAAGCCGTTAACTGCCCTTACTCAGGGGTATCCCCCTTCCGGGAGGACAGCCCATTCCTCAAGGTCAGGAAAGAAGGTCTACTTCAAAGTTAACGAACTTTTTGGGGATAGATGGACACCGGCATGCGATGAGGCATTCGAGAAATTGAAGTCATGCTTGACCCAAACCCCAGTGTTGGCCTATGCAGACGCCAGCAAACCATATGTGTTACATGTAGATGCTTCTCTTGACGGGCTAGGAGGGATTCTTTATCAAGACCATGAAGGCTGTCTGCGTCCCGTCTACTACATTAGTCGAGGATTGACTCCCAGTGAACGCAACTACCCAGCCCACAAACTGGAGTTTCTGGCCTTGAAATGGGCTGTAGTGGACACGCTGCATGACTACCTCTATGGGGTACCCTTTGTGGTTCATACCGACAACAATCCATTAACCTACGTGAGAACCACGGCAAAACTGGATGCCACGGGGTACCGGTGGCTTACCGCACTCTCTTTGTACGATTTCAGCTTAAAATATCGACCGGAGATCAGTAACATCGATGCAGACACACTCTCTCGCCTGCCTAGGGAACCCTTAAATGAAGAAGAAGAAGGAGGATGGATAGAGGTCCCTGCCCCTGAGGTGAAGACTCTGTGCCATAGACATCAAACTAATGCTCTCCCTATGCAGGGTTGTGCTGAATTCCTAGAAGTATCCAGTGAAGCGCTCCCGTTGTTGTACTGCCAAGTGACAAATGTAACCCCAGACTTTCTCCCTCAACTGACTCGTAATCAAGTCCAAAAAGCGCAGCAGGAGGATCGATCAGTGGGGGTGGTCCGATGGTGGGTTAAGAGGGGCTGGAGGCCCAAAAAGAATGCATTACGAACAGAGGAATCTGTCCTGCTGACGCGGCAGCTAGAGTCTCTGGTAGTAAGAAATGGACTACTATACCGGGAGGCAAAGCGCCAGAAGGAAGGAGTCCACCGACAGCTGGTGTTACCCACCCGATTCCGGAGGATGGTCATGAAGTCCCTGCATGATGACCATGGACATCTTGGCATCGAAAAGACCACGAGTCTTGTGGCTGACCGATTTTACTGGCCTCGGATGGACGCGGATATTGAAGACTACTGCAAATCATGCTCCCGATGTGTGTTGAGAAAAACCTTGCCTTTGAGAACAGCCCCCCTTGTGAACATTACCAGTGATGGCCCACTTGAGCTAGTGTGCATTGATTTCCTCTCCATCAAGCCTGATGAAAGCAATGTCAGTAATGTGTTAGTGGTCACTGACCATTTCACCCGATATGCCCAAGCCTACCCCACCAAAGATCAAAGGGCAACTACTGTAGCAAAAACACTATGGGAGAAGTTCTTCATGCATTATGGGCTGCCTGCCCGCATCCATACCGATCAAGGAAGAGATTTCGAAAGTAGACTAATCAAGGAGCTATGCGCTATCTGTGGGATCAAGAAATCCAGAACCACCCCGTATCACCCCCAAGGGGACCCTCAACCTGAGAGGTTCAACCGTACCCTTCTGAACATGTTAGGCACTTTGGATCCCAGGAAGAAGGGACAATGGAGCAGGCATGTGAGTCAGTTGGTTCATGCCTACAATTGCACCACAAATGAGTCAACGGGATACTCGCCCTATTTTCTCATGTTTGGAAGAAAAGCTCGGCTACCAGTGGATATTAGTTTTGGGACATCCTTTGAAAATTCTAATTAAAATATGTGTCCCAGCTAAAAGAAGATTTGGAAAAAGCGTACAGATTGGCAGAGCAGGCCTCTGGTCGGTCAGGGAAGCGCAATAAGACTCGCTACGACTGTAGAGTTCGGGAACAAGTTTTACTGCCTGGAGATAGAGTTCTTATCCAACTTCTAGGTCTTCCGGGGAAGCATAAGCTTGCTGATCGGTGGTGTACTGACCCTTATGTGGTGATGGAGAAGCTGCCTGGTGTCCCGCCTACAGAGTGAAGCCCGAGAAAGGGAGTGGAGCTGTCAAAACCTATCATCGACACCATTTGTTGCCTGTGGGAAAAAACATCCTGTTACCGCCATTGCCAACCCAAGGAGGTCATACAAACCTTCCATGCAATAGGAGAAGTCGTAGGTGTCAACAACCACCCCAGCCTGGAGTTGCTTCAGGAGGAAGTGACAGCGAGTCTGGGGATGAATGGGGATCTGAAGGTCAATGGAGCTACAGGTGGACTGAGGACCCATGCCCCATAGGGGGGGGCCCTGAAAACCAGACTTCTGAAGTGGAAGCACAAAAAAAGGATATTCGTCAGGAGGCGAGGGCGCTCTGCCCACCATTGGGGGAGAGTTCAGAAGAGGGACATTTATTAAATGAAGAGATCCACCAGGAGGAGCCCGTTCTTGACCGACAAGAGTCGGGAGCTGAGGAGGGGGCCCCCTCAGTACACACTCGTCCCAAACGGGACACTAGGCCACCCATGATGCTGACCTATGATAGAATGGGACATACCACTGAGGTCCCCCGGCTGATACACTTTAATTCAAAATCTGTTTGGCCTTATTTCCCCGTATCTCCTATGTGTCCAGGAGGTGGTTTGCGTGCATGTAAATTTGGTGTTAGTCAGGATGCTTTAACCCCCATTCATGTTTCAGGTGGTGAGTCCTCATGTCGTGATGGGACACTTTCAATGACTCACCAGGGGGAGAGTGTAACACCTGCACTAGGAACTGTTAGGGCAGCTACTGGTATACTGGGATTTACAGACCCTAAGAAGAGCTTTGCAGCTGCTGTTATACCAGGACCTACAGACATTAGCAGATTTTCCTCTGAGCTGCAGTGGACTACAATTCCCAAGGACCCCTGGACTACAATTCCCAGGAATCCTTGTTTGAGTCAGATGACACAGCTTGGATTGGAGGAGGAGGGACTTGGAGGCAGGAGCTGGGGAGAAAGTGAAAACTAAGAATTCAGAGGAAGAAAAGAGCGTGGTATCTTGTTGGGAGAGACGGAGCACGGGGGACTTGCCTGGCCCCATGCTGCGGGGTTGCTGTCCTCCCGGATATACTCGTGTTGCTGGAGAGAGTCCAACTTTGTTTTACCCTCTGGAGCAAGTTGCATCAAGAACTTGGAGATTTCTGCCTGCACTCCCACCGTATAAAGGACTGAATCCGGCCGCCCCCATCTGGTGTCCAGAGAACCATCCGACGTTAGAGACGTGCCGTGAGTGACTTTCTGAGACTTGTGGTCCTACCAGCGTTATTTACAGTGAGTACATTACAGCCCAGACTATTGCCAGTTATATTCGTCTAAGTGCACCAACTGTTTTAATTTGCGCGCCTGCATCCGCGGCAACTGGGCCCCAATGTTTGGACTGAGTTAAACTAGAAGAAACAAACAAAAAACCCTACTACGTTATACTTGCAGGGTTGAAGTAGAATTAGAGTGAGATGTGTATATGACCTTGACAGAGCACAGTTATTTGTATTTCATGTTATTCTTTTAAATCTATCTAATTTATGCTGCATAGCAATAAACCTGTTAAACTGTTTTACTCCTGATCCCTGTGAGTGTGTACTGAGAGTGGCAGGGGCTTCCCGAATCAGCCCCTGGCAGAAGATAATAGCCCTTCTGCAGTCCCAGAGAGAGAACTCCAATCAAGATTCGGGTGGAGGCACTGCGCCCTGGAGAGGTGAGACCCCCCATAACACCCAGTGTACCGTGGTAGCCCTAAAGGGGTGTTACACTTAGAAAACCCGACATTTCATCATTTTACAGTAAAATTAGAGCGTGACTCATCAGAATAGAATAGATATCTACCGTATATATATAATTGTCTAAGGGGTACTTCCGTCTGTTTGTCTGCTTGTCTGTCTGTAACGGAAATCCCGGGTCGCTGATTCTTCACAGCCAGCCGGCCGTGACCAATCAGCGACAGGCACAGTCCGTCTGCGAATTGGCCCCTCCCTACTTCCGTCCAGTCAGTGCCCCCTCCATACTCCCCTCCAGCCACATAGCTTTTTAGTACTGCTTTACACCGCGGCATAACGCGATGTAACGCAGTCCGTTAATGCTGCCATTAACCGTGTAAGGGTGCCCAACTGTTTACTAGTGGTGCTGCCTATGCAGCATCAATAGTAAAAACATATAATGTTAAAAATAATAATTAAAAAAAAAAACATTATATTCTCACCTTCCGCCGTCCATGCCAGCCATTCCCGATCCTCGTGACGCTCCGGTCCCAAGAATGCATTGCTGCAATGACCGGACATGACATAGCGGTCTCGCGAGACCGCTACATCTTCACGTGTTCTTGCCCCAAGGCATTACTTTGAACGAAGCATCGCGACGAGCATCGGTAAATGCATGGCCTGGATCCGGGGGGCCGCCAGAAGGTGAGTATATAACTATTTTTTATTTTACATAGTAACATAGTTAGTAAGGCCGAAAAAAGACATTTGTCCATCCAGTTCAGCCTATATTTCATCATAATAAATCCCCAGATCTACGTCCTTCTACAGAACCAATTAATTGTATGATACAATATTGTTCTGCTCCAGGAAGACAATAGTAACATAGTTAGTAAGGAAATGTTTTTAATTGTTTTTTAACAGGGATATGGTGCCCACATTGCAATATACTACGTGGGCTGTGTTATATACTACGTGGCCTGTGTTATATACTGCATGGGCTGTGCTATATACTGCGTGGGCTGTGTTATATACTGCGTGGGCTGTATTATATACTGCGTGGGCTGTGTTATATACTGCGTGAGCTGTTATATACTGCGTGGGCTGTGCTATATACTGCGTGGGCTGTGTTATATAGTACATCGCTGTGCTATATACTACTTGGGCTGTGCTATATACTACATGGCTGTGCAATATACTACGTGGGCTGTGTTATCTACTGTGTGGGCTGTGCTATATACTACGTGGTTGTGCAATATACTATATACATATTCTAGAATACCCGATGCGTTAGAATCGGGCCACCATCTAGTATAAATATAATCAGTCAAGAATAGTGTACTCTATATAAAGAAATGGTGCCTGAAGGAAAAATGATACAAATGCAAGATAGTTATGTTCGGCACTCAAAAAGTCACAAGGAGATTCACAGATTCATATGATAATCCTTTTAATGAACAGCCGACATAATGAAAATATAGACATGAATCCATCCGTTTCGGCATGTCTGCCTTTATCAAGCAAGTCTACAAATATACAGATACAAAAAATAAAGATGAAAAAAATTAAAAAACTAGATATGATTCACCATCTCATATACAAATAGCCAAAAGGCTATACTTATGGTGTTATATATGTATAACAAGGTACCGCATTTTTCGAACCATAAGACGCACTTTTTTCCCTCCAAATTTGGGAGGAAATTGCGGGTCCGTCTTATGGTCTGGATGTAACATGTGGGAAGGGGGCAGCCACGAGTGGGATCCACCATGATCCCACTCACAGGAGGCAGAAAAATGTCCCCACTGCCTGGCTGCAGTGCTGGGGAAACCACATGGTCCCCATGATTAAGTGCAGTGAATATTCATTAGCCGCTTCCCCGCCCACCTGTCAGCTGAGCAGTGAGCAGCAAATGAATAGTCCTTCACTGAAACACACATGGTTACCCCAGCAGTGGATTCCTGCAGCAGCTGGGGAGATCTGTGTCCAGTGGAGGAGGCGGCAGCAGCAGGGGCCAGAGGAGAGAAGATCGCAGCATACCTGCCTGGGCTGGATGCTGAGGCATAAGGACCTGTGTGATGTCATGAAGTGGCGGGCTGGAGTGTCACATGGCAGCACAGAGCCCTTCCTCTTCTGATGTCATCACAGGTCCTTCAGATATGGCACTAGAATCTGCAAGCTTCCACTTATTACCTGAGGAGAGGCAACAAGAGGGAGGGCTCTGTGTGTGCAGTCATGGGATGCTCCATCTTTTTACTTCACCACATTGTGGCTGGCTGGCTGCAGGACCTGCACAGCCTGAACAACTAAGTATTACGGTAAAAGGTTAGTCTTTACAACACACAATAAAGCACTCTGCCACTCCTGTGGTGAACTTTAACACCCAGAATGTCATAGGATCTGCAGCACAGGCTGGGAGTTATAGGTCTCCCATGGGTTCTTAAAACAGGGCTCCAGTGTTATTTTTCAGTGCTGGAGTGGTGCTTTAAATATAAGCCCTGTGCCCCCATTCTTATACTCACCCTCCAGCGCCTTCATATAGTACTTTACAGACACCACACTGGTCCCACAGCACCATCTTCTACCCGCAGCTTCCAACATAATAACATACTATTATATATAATAACACCAAATATAATAGTATGTTATTTATGTTATTAAATATTTTACCACATTTTTTGCATCAAATATTTTTTTCCCTATTTTCCACCTCTAAAACCTGGGTGCGTCTTATAATCCAGTGCGTCTTATAGTCCGAAAAATACGGTACTAAAAAAATGGATAACCAGCGGCTGTAATTCAACAATTTGCCTATGGTAATATATTTATCTGTATACATACATGAATAAAAACAGAAGGGTCCATAATATGATGTTCATATAATCAGGCAAGCAAAATATAAGCAAAAATCAAATAAAATGCAAATAAGGTGATTACACTGAAATAATCAAAGTAAGGGAGAGTAAGCAGAGCCCCCAATGTGGAGGCATAGGGAACAGAAAAATAAGAAATAATTTTAGCGAAAGGTACCCAAAAAAACAGGAGGGTAAATCAGTAAAAGGAAAAATAAATACTGCAGCAGATACCAGAGAAACAAATGTGAACCAAGGAAAACGTATAGCAAAAGGTATACAGACTCCTGTGTAAATACCTGTATAAAAGCTGTATAAAGTTCAGGACAATGTGATACAAGTCAAACCGATGACATATAGTAGGAACAGCACCTATGATGAAATAACATACGAGTAACGTAGAAAGATGGGTGTTACTAAGAAAAAGGGAAACCAGTGTGCACACAGACACTTAAAGCCATTGAATAATACCTGTGATGTGAGGCTGTCGGCGTACTTGCGGACATGGCCGGCGTCAGCACCCGGCGCACCCGGGCAAGTGCCGGGGCCCTGGCGAGACGGGGGGTCCTACTCACACTGTCTGGGATACAGTCAGGGTCGCCATCAGGGCATTACTGCCCTGACTGGCGTATGGGGCCCGGTCAGCAGGGGGGGCCCACATAGGACCCCGTCTCTTCTGGTGATTGGGCTCCCAGAGCGAGGATTTTGCCAGTGCAGTAACTGAACCCTGCGTCCAAGATATTAGTATTGTGGGTTTTTTACTGATCAGTATTGTAGTATTCAGTCACTATGTGGGGGTAATATGTTGTCAGGCCATGGTGTGTTGGTATTTGTTCCTTGTATGTGGTATTATTGGTCACCATGCGATGGTAATATGTGGTCTGGTCATGGTGTAGCAGTATTTGTCCCTTGTATGTGATATTATTCAGTCACTGTGGCTTTAATATATGGTCTGGACATGATGTGGCGGTATTTGTTCTTTGTATGTCGTTTTATAGGTCATTATGTGGTGGTAATATGGTGTCTGGTCATGATACGATGGTATTTGTCCCTTGTGTGTGATATTATTGTTCATTGCATCACTTAATCATACACAGCCGCCCGTTGTTTGGACAGGAGTGTGCAGCTGCATAGAGATACGGACGTTTCGGGTGATGCAATGCAAGGCTCGCGCATCGCTCTCGCATAATTGGCATATAAGGGGTAGACTTATATAAAGCTCCTCTGCTGTATGGTATTGTAGAATTTACAATAGCTATCACTCATGTAAGAAGTGAAATCTGGCATTGTACTATACCTATATTTCTCTGCTGTATCTGTACATCATGAATCATGGTATGTGTTAAAGGGGGGGCCCACGGAGACTTTTTTGCCCAGGGCCCTCAAAAACCTGGAGCCGGCCCTGCTTGCGGCGGTTACATGCAGGTGAGTAGAGGAGGAAGCAGGAGGTTGCCTATAAATGCAGCTACCCCTAGACGTTACGTCCGGTGAGTTCGTGCCCAAAACGATCGCACAGAGATCCCCAAAGTGAAAAATAAGGCCCGCACGTGCGCAGTAGAGAATCCGAAATCTGATGTGCTGACAGACAAAGAAAATTAAATTTGCATGTGCCGCTGACACTTGAAAAAGGAGGAAGTTATACAAACCGCCTGGTGCCAAATGAATGAAGGGAAAAAGACATAAAGGAGACACAGAGGTGGTAAATGGGAATAGAAACAGTATGAATTATAGGTGGGAGAAGAAAAAAAGGAAAAAAAGGGGGGGAGGAGGGAAAAAGAAATAAAAAAGATGTCAGCCGTTTCGCGCTGCAGTGGCGCTTCTACTGCTCACCAGTAGAAGCACCACTGCAGCGCGAAACGGCTGACATCCATTCCACTCCCTGGTCCCATCCTCCCAATGCAGATGTTTTAAAGTATTGGAATAAAGAAGTTTTTTAACCGGTGAGTGCCATCCGTTCCTTTCAATTTTTGTATCCATTGATACTGTATGTCCCGCTGAGATAAAATGCCTTCCGCACTGGCAACATCATGCATTTGCAGCGGATTGTTCATTTGTGTTGAGAGATGTGGTCACGAATACGTTGGGGTGGTCTCACCAACATATCTGAGACCGCATGGGCACTTAATTAAGTATACGATGTAAGAGGAATCACATGTAAAAAAAACCTCTTAATAGGAAAATGTTTTTCTGACCTGGGATGCAAGAAGGTATCCCAATTAGTGACGTTGGAACATTGGGGACAGTGTAGACAGGGAAAAGTCCCCTTTTACTGAGTCATTAATGTCAGTTGTCTCTGTGTTTGTTTCTCAGAACCAATATCTGCCCTGACCAACAAGTTTCTAATATTTTGAGGTCTCTTATGAAGATAAGGGGTGGGACAGTAAACTCTGGAATAGTAGGATAGGCCTTACCCAGAAGTGGCCAGTGTCCGAGAACACAATTTTTTAGAAAATTCATGTACGGATGATATGTGGTAATAAAGGCCATCCTGTTAGGTTTAACAGTTCGAGATGGAGTAAATCGTGTGGCCACCTCCAATACTTTGTGGGGATATCCCCAATTTGAAAATTTATCTCGCATTTCAGAGATGCGTTGTTCCCTTACTGTTGGATCAGTGATAATACGATTCACTCTGTGTATTTGAGATTTAGGTAATGACCTCTTCATATGAGACAGCTAGAATAATGCAATAAGCTATTCCTGTCAATAGGTTTGGTATACAGGTCAATATCAAAGTGACCATCCTCTCTTATTGTCACCAAAGTATCCAGAAAATTCACACTACTTTGATCTTTGTGTAATGTAAAGGTCAAATTTGGAATCTGAGTATTAATGTAAAGGAAGAATTGCATTAAAGAAGGTTCATCTTCATTCCATATCAGAAAGATATCATCTATAAATCTTTTCCAGTAAAGGGAATGCTTCAAAAAGAGTGCATGGGTGTAAACATATTTCTCCTCGAATGACGCCATATATATATTTGCGTAGGGGGTCGCTACATTGGATCCCATTGCTGTACCGATTTTCTGGCTAAAAAATTAACCCGATAAAAGGAAGAAATTACAAAGTGAGTATCAGGGACAGTAAAGCCATACAAAAATCTTTCTGATCAAGTGAAAATTCCATGTATGTGTCCAGAAAAAGGCAGACCGCCTCCATGCCCTTAGGATGATCTATGCTAGAATTCAGGCTATTAACGTCCATTGTAACCAGAATGCAATCTTTTGGTAGTGAATTCAATGTGCGTGAACCAGCCAGAAAATCTGAAGTGTCTTTGATAAACGAGACCACATTAATCAAAAGAGGGGTAAGGATCGTCTCCATCTTGTCCTAGCTGCTGGTTATAATAAAGAGTTAGTAGAAGACACAATGGGTCGCCCTGGTGGTCGTGTACATGTTTATGTATCTGTTATGACCTGGTGGTCAGGACAATAATGGACCTGGTGGTTAAGAGCACACGGAATGACCTGATAGTTACTGATAATAAAGGACGAGCTCTGGGACGTGGGAACTCTGCTGACCGCAATCCCTAATCCTATCAACCACACTAGAAATAGCCGTGGATTGCTCCTAACGCTCCCTATGCAACTCGGCACAGCCTAAGGAACTAGCTAGCCCTGAAGATAGAAAAATAAAGCCTACCTTGCCTCAGAGAAATTCCCCAAAGGAAAAGGCAGCCCCCCACATATAATGACTGTGAGTAAAGATGAAAATGCAAACACAGAGATGAAATAGATTTAGCAAAGTGAGGCCCGACTTACTGAACAGACTGAGGATAGGAAAGGTTGCTTTGCGGTCAGCACAAAAACCTACAAAAAGACCACGCAGAGGGCGCAAAAAGACCCTCCGGACCGACTCACGGTGCAGAGGCGCTCCCTCTGCGTCCCAGAGCTTCCAGCAAGCAAGACAACAATAAAAATAGCAAGCTGGACAGAAAAATAGCAAACCAAAGAAAATACAAGCAGGAACTTAGCTTCTGCTGGGAAGACAGGTCACAAGAACGATCCAGGAGTGAACTAGACCAATACTGGAACATTGACAGGTGGCATGGAGCAAAGATCTAAGTGGAGTTAAATAGAACAGCCAGCTAACGAATCAACCTCGTCACCTGTGGAAGGAAACTCAGAAACACCCACCAGAGGAAGTCCATGGACAGAACCAGCTGAAGTACCATTCATGACCACAGGAGGCAGCTCGACAACAGAATTCACAACAGTACCCCCCCCTTGAGGAGGGGTCACCGAACCCTCACCAGAGCCCCCAGGCCGACCAGGATGAGCCAAATGAAAGGCACGAACCAGATCGCCAGCATGAACATCAGAGGCAAAAACCCAGGAATTATCTTCCTGACCATAACCCTTCCACTTGACCAGGTACTGGAGTTTCCGTCTCGAAATACGAGAATCTAAAATCTTCTCCACCACATACTCCAACTCCCCCTCAACCAACACCGGGGCAGGAGGATCAACGGATGGAACCACAGGCGCCACGTATCTCCGCAATAACGACCTATGGAACACATTATGGATGGCAAAAGAAGCAGGAAGGGCCAAACGAAATGACACAGGATTGATAACCTCAGAAATCTTATACGGACCAATGAAGCGAGGCTTAAACTTAGGAGAGGAAACATAGGAACATAACGAGACGACAACCAAACCAAATCCCCAACACGAAGTCGGGGACCCACACAGCGCCTGTGGTTAGCGAAACGTTGAGCCTTCTCCTGGGACAATGCCAAATTGTCCACCACATGAGTCCAAATCTGCTGCAACCTATCCACCACAGTATCTACACCAGGACAGTCCGAAGACTCAACCTGCCCTGAAGAGAAACGAGGATGGAAACCAGAATTGCAGAAAAACGGTGAAACCAAAGTAGCCGAGCTGGCCCGATTATTAAGGGCGAACTCAGCCAACGGCAAAAAGGACACCCAATCATCCTGATCAGCAGAAACAAACCATCTCAGATATGTTTCCAAAGTTTGATTAGTTCGTTCGGTTTGGCCATTTGTCTGAGGATGGAAAGCCGAGGAAAAAGACAAATCAATGCCCATCCTAGCACAAAAGGATCGCCAAAACCTCGAAACAAACTGGGAACCTCTGTCAGAAACGATGTTCTCCGGGATACCATGTAAACGAACCACATGCTGGAAAAATAATGGCACCAAATCAGAGGAGGAAGGCAATTTAGACAAAGGTACCAAATGGACCATCTTAGAAAAGCGATCACAAACCACCCAAATGACCGACATTTTTTGAGAGACGGGGAGATCCAAAATAAAATCCATAGAAATATGCGTCCAGGGCCTCTTCGGGACCGGCAAGGGCAAAAGCAACCCACTGGCACGAGAACAGCAGGGCTTAGCCCGAGCACAAGTCCCACAGGACTGCACAAAAGAACGCACATCCCGTGACAAAGACGGCCACCAAAAGGATCTAGCCACCAAATATCTGGTACCAAAGATTCCAGGATGCCCAGCCAACACTGAACAATGAATCTCAGAGATAACTCTACTAGTCCATCTATCAGGGACAAACAGTTTCTCCGCTGGGCAACGGTCAGGTCTATCAGCCTGAAATTTTTGCAGCACCCGCCGCAAATCAGGGGAGATGGCAGACAAAATTACCCCCTCTTTGAGAATACCCGCCGGCTCAGGAACACCCGGAGAGTCAGGCACAAAACTCCTTGACAGGGCATCAGCCTTCACATTCTTAGAGCCCGGAAGGTACGAAACCACAAAATCAAAACGGGAGAAAAATAACGACCATCGAGCCTGTCTCGGATTCAACCATTTGGCAGACTCAAGATAAGTCAAATTCTTGTGATCTGTCAAGACCACCAAGCGATGCCTGGCTCCTTCAAGCCAATGACGCCACTCCTCGAATGCCCACTTCATGGCCAACAACTCTCAATTACCAACATCATAATTACGCTCAGCAGGCGAAAACTTTCTAGAAAAGAAAGCACATGGCTTCATCACCGAGCCATCAGAACTTCTTTGCGACAAAACAGCACCTGCTCCAATCTCAGAAGCATCAACCTCAACCTGAAACGGGAGCGAAACATCTGGCTGGCACAGCACAGGGGCAGAAGAAAAACGACGCTTCAACTCCTGAAAAGCCTCTACAGCTGCAGAAGACCAATTGACCACATCAGCACCCTTCTTGGTCAAATCAGTCAACGGTTTAGCAACACTAGAAAAATTAGCGATGAAGCGCCGATAAAAATTAGCAAAGCCCAGGAACTTTTGCAGGCTCTTCACAGATGTCGGCTGAGTCCAATCGTAAATGGCCTGGACTTTAACAGGGTCCATCTCGATAGTAGAAGGGGAAAAAATGAACCCCAAAAATGAAACCTTCTGAACTCCAAAGAGACACTTTGACCCCTTCACAAACAAGGAATTCGCACGAAGGACCTGGAACACCATTCTGACCTGCTTCACATTATCCAAATACACAATCAGGAATTTATCCAGGTACTCTCGGAAGATGTCATGCATAAAGGACTGAAATACTGATGGAGCATTGGAAAGCCCGAATGGCATAACCAGGTACTCAAAATGGCCCTCGGGCGTATTAAATGCTGTTTTCCATTCATCGCCTTGTTTAATACGCACAAGATTATACGCCCCTCGAAGATCTATCTTGGTGAACCAACTAGCCCCTTTAATACGAGCAAACAAATCAGACAGCAACGGCAAAGGATACTGAAATTTGACTGTAATTTTATTAAGAAGGCGGTAATCAATACAAGGTCTCAAAGAACCGAGCAAAAAAAGGGGAGAAGCCAGCGCAGCCTAAGGTTAAGACGCAATACATAAAGTGCAAATGCACATATTAATTTCTAACTGTATTTTCAAAATGAGACATTTAGCAAACAATTGATCAATTCTTTGAGCCACCCCGCCTCTTCACGGCAATCTCATATTGGGGCAGTCCTACACTACGTTTTTTATATTCGCTGTGCCATAAAGGCCTCCTAAATGAACTAAATGCAAGACCACATTAAAAACATGCTGTACCTGGAGCATATACTGAGTCACCCCCATGGCGCCAGAGTAGGCAAGCGAGGATAAAGGTTGACCAGGTCCAGACAGACATTTCGGATCCAACCTCCACACTGGCCATCCAGAGCCACAGATGAAGAGTGAAACATGCTGAGGCACAGGTGCATAATTAAAACAAAGCCTGAGGCAGGGCAGGGCTGCTGTGTGTGGACAGCAGCCTATCAATCACTGAGACACAGAAAGAATGGCGCACATAACCAGGCGCGGCGCACGGCAACAGTGGTGGTCAGCCACTTACCAATAACAGAGCAAAAAAAGGGGAGAAGCCAGCGCAGCCTAAGGTTAAGACGCAATACATAAAGTGCAAATGCACATATTAATTTCTAACTGTATTTTCAAAATGAGACATTTAGCAAACAATTGATCAATTCTTTGAGCCACCCCGCCTCTTCACGGCAAGCATTAAAAGCATGCTGTACCTGGAGCATGTTTTTAATGTGGTCTTGCATTTAGTTCATTTAGGAGGCCTTTATGGCACAGCGAATATAAAAAACGTAGTGTAGGACTGCCCCAATATGAGATTGCCGTGAAGAGGTGGGGTGGCTCAAAGAATTGATCAATTGTTTGCTAAATGTCTCATTTTGAAAATACAGTTAGAAATTAATATGTGCATTTGCACTTTATGTATTGCGTCTTAACCTTAGGCTGCGCTGGCTTCTCCCCTTTTTTTGCTCTGTTATTGGTAAGTGGCTGACCATCACTGTTGCCGTGCGCCGCGCCTGGTTATGTGCGCCATTCTTTCTGTGTCTCAGTGATTGATAGGCTGCTGTCCACACACAGCAGCCCTGCCCTGCCTCAGGCTTTGTTTAATTATGCACCTGTGCCTCAGCCTGTTTCACTCTGAACTCTAAAATACAGTTAGAAATTAATATGTGCATTTGCACTTTATGTATTGCGTCTTAACCTTAGGCTGCGCTGGCTTCTCCCCTTTTTTTGTCTCAAAGGACCATCCTTCTTGGCCACAAAAAAGAACCCTGCTCCTAACGGTGATGACGACGGGCGAATATGGCCTTTCTCCAAGGATTCCTTTATATAACTCGGCATAGCGGCGTGTTCTGGCACAGATAAATTGAACAATCGGCCCTTAGGAAACTTACTACCAGGAATCAAATTAATTGCACAATCGCAATCCCTATGAGGAGGTAGGGCACTGGCTTTGGGCTCATCAAATACATCCCGATAATCCGACAAAAACTCTGGAGCTTCAGAAGGAGTGGAAGACGAAATAGACAAAAATGGAACATCACCATGTACCCCCTGACAACCCCAGCTGGACACAGACATAGATTTCCAGTCCAATACTGGATTATGAACCTGTAGCCATGGCAACCCCAAAACGACCACATCATGCAGATTATGCAACACCAGAAAGCGGATATCCTCCGGATGTGCAGGAGCCATGCACATGGTCAATTGGGTCCAGTACTGAGGCTTATTCTTGGCCAAAGGCGTAGCATCAATTCCTCTCAATGGAATAGGATACTGCAAGGGCTCCAAGAAAAAACCACAGCGCCTAGCATACTCCAAGTCCATCAAATTCAGGGCAGCGCCCGAATCCACAAATGCCATAACAGAATAGGATGACAAAGAGCAAATCAGAGTAACGGACAATAGAAATTTAGACTGTACCGTACCAATGGTGGCAGACCTAGCGAACCGCTTAGTGCGCTTAGGACAATCGGAGATAACATGAGTGGAATCACCACAGTAAAAACATAGCCCATTCCGACGTCTGTGTTCTTGCCGTTCAGCTCTGGTCAAAGTCCTATCACATTGCATAGGCTCAGGCCCATGCTCAGATAGTACCGCCAAATGGTGCACAGCTTTACGCTCCTGCAAGCGTCAATCGATCTGAATGGCCAAAGACATAGACTCATTCAGACCAGCAGGCATGGGAAATCCCACCATGACATCCTTAAGGGCTTCAGAGAGACCCTTTCTGAAGATTGCTGCCAGGGCACATTCATTCCACTGAGTGAGCACAGACCACTTTCTAAACTTCTGACAATATATCTCCGCTTCATCCTGACCCTGACACAGAGCCAGCAAGATTTTCTCTGCCTGATCCACTGAATTAGGTTCGTCATAAAGCAATCCAAGCGCCAGGAAAAACGCATCAACATCACGCAATGCCGGATCTCCTGGCGCAAGGGAAAATGCCCAGTCTTGAGGGTCGCCACGTAACAAAGAAATAATGATCTTTACTTGTTGAACAGGGTCACCTGAGGAGCGAGGTTTCAAGGCAAGAAACAATTTACAATTATTTTTGAAATTCAAGAACTTAGATCTATCACCAAAAAACAAATCAGGAATTGGAATCCTAGGCTCTGACATCGGATTCTGAACCACAAAATCTTGAATGTTTTGTACCCCTGTAGTGAGATTATCCATCCAAGAGGACAGACCTTGAATGTCCATGTTTACACCTGTGTCCTGAACCACCCAGAGGTAAAGGGGAAAAGAGAGACAAAACACACTGCAAAGAAAAAAAAATGGTCTCAGAACTTCTCTTATCCCTCTATTGAGATGCATTAGTACTTTGGGCCACCTGTACTGTTATGACCTGGTGGTCAGGACAATAATGGACCTGGTGGTTAAGAGCACACGGAATGACCTGATAGTTACTGATAATAAAGGACGAGCTCTGGGACGTGGGAACTCTGCTGACCGCAATCCCTAATCCTATCAACCACACTAGAAATAGCCGTGGATTGCTCCTAACGCTCCCTATGCAACTCGGCACAGCCTAAGGAACTAGCTAGCCCTGAAGATAGAAAAATAAAGCCTACCTTGCCTCAGAGAAATTCCCCAAAGGAAAAGGCAGCCCCCCACATATAATGACTGTGAGTAAAGATGAAAATACAAACACAGAGATGAAATAGATTTAGCAAAGTGAGGCCCGATTTACTGAACAGACTGAGGATAGGAAAGGTTGCTTTGCGGTCAGCACAAAAACCTACAAAAAGGCACGTGGTTATTATTCGCCAACACCCGCGTCATTTCCGCCGTGAAGTCGCAGAAGTCCAGAGCCAGCGAGCGCAGGTTGACGAAGCGCTCCAGCTCGATGGTCGTCACCAGGGTGGTGTCGGCAGAAGTGTGGTTGTCCAGGAGGCTCAGGTGCTCGATGGCGTTGGCTACTGGATTCGACAAGGACGCCAGAGAGGTTGGCGTCACGATCTCGAGCATGAAACCGCAGGACAGCCACTTCAGGTGCCGGCTGTTTGCCAGGATCTCCTCGAAGAGCTGCTGGATCCTGTGAATAGAGACCCAAGTTAGCGAATAGGTGCTGCAAAATTAGGAATGCCACCCCCCAACCCTTCACCAGCAGCTGGAGACCCCCACAATAAGGACCCTTAGGAAGCAGTGACTGATTGCAGGACTGGTGACCCCCTCACCAGCTCCACTTACTGCTGCATCTTTTTGCCGCCTGGATCCGCTTTATTTAGGTAAGTGCTCGTTATGGTCCCGTTCTGCTGCAAAATACTGATGTCGCCAAAAAGGCTCAGCTTCTGGAGATTCCTGCAAGGCGGAAGAAACAAAATAAGAGGCATTAAGCAGAGGATGGAGTCTCTAAGGGGTATTCCAGTCCACAAAAAAGCAATAACTTAATGCATGTGCAGGTACTGACCCCGCCGATCACTAGAACAAGGGGCCAATCTCTGTCCTGCATGAAGCGAGTGGTGGTGCATGCCCCTGCAACGTCACATTACATGGCACGACTGTCAAGACAGGCCAACTGCGCTTATGTGCCCATTTCCCCTGAGTATCTCCTGGCCATAAGGGACACAAGTCTCCTAATTAGTGGGGGTCCCTGTGGTCAGGAGACGGTGAATGGAGCATCCATTCAAGAAGGCTTCCATCAAACCATTGTGAAATCCTTGGTAAGGAGGAGAAAAATGCAACCAGCCGCCATCCCAAGTCCCCTGTATACACATCCACCAATTCTGGTGATCTATGGGGTCCTAACAAACCTAATCCACTGATCCACCACCTATCAAGAGAAGGGAAATCACATTTATAGACTGGGCACCTTGTCAAGCTTTCATTGCACCCACAGGACCTTCGCCCCTTTTCTCTATGATCTGACACACAGCAGCAATGACAGCAGCTCCTCCCTGTGAGCTTTTTGGGGACATCACAAGGCTGGAAGGTCCTGGCAGGGCACTACAAAAAGGGTAAGGAAAGGGTGAATCAAACACCCGAAAACTCCGCCCATATGACCCAAAACCAGTCCCGCCAAATTCAGGTGACAGAGTCCCTTTAAACACCAGGGTCTCTCTGGGCTCAGACATCCTCCATAAGCTGACCCTCCTACTCTAGTCCCCAGGACTCCTCTCATGCTGCAGCAGTTTTCTGGAATGCACTACCCAGGATAATTTCATTCACTAAAACACATTTCTTTAGACTATTTTTTTTTTCATCCTAGGAAAGATCTTGACAAGCTCAGAACCGCAATAAAGTCTTTTTTACTTTTAGTCTGTATCATTTATTCTCAGGATCTGCTGTTTTGTTACTTGCTCATTCCTGCACCGTTGTAAGTTAACTCCCTGCACCACGGTTTCCGCTGTCGCACATCACCGCCGGTTACATCATAGAAGCCGCACGCAGCAAAACAACTGCGGCATCTCAAGACCGCACCATGTGAGTACAGGGGTCGCAGCCGTCACGCCCCCTCCTGACTTTGCTTATGTTATGGGCAAACACTAAGCGTTCACCCCTCTTTCTCCAGCAGAGTGGTACAGTCTAGAATCGCAGTACCAGTGCTTTATCTAGAAGATACCATTAATGTGCAGAGGGGTGGTATTTACACTAGAAAGTACAGAACACGGGTATTATAGTTTATTTTTCAGCGTTCGGTTGAATATAAAATGTGACTATATATGTTGTCTGCGTTTTTTATATAACAAAATGAAGAACCTATGAAGCATTTTTTATCTACCCCATAATGAATGAATAGTGGTTCGACCTTACTATACAGTTGCTCAAACTGGAATGCACCATGTTTTTACGGAGGGGAGATGTGGTCAGTCGGAAATGACGATTAGTGAAGGAGGTCAGGTTGTCTCTGCTGTGGGTGCTTTGTCTTCTTCTGGTCTTTCAGTGTCCGCCTCATATCAGCCGTCAGTACAGAGGTCTCGGCCTGTGCTCCCACCTCCCCCCGGGTCAGTGTCGTGGTACATTCCACAGCGCAGTGTCAGTTGTCCCCGCCCTCTCCTTCACCTCCGTTCAGTCCGCTTGTTGTTCCCCGGGGTCCGGAGAGGACAGTCGGCCACAGGCGGCGCTCGTCTCCCGGTGTCGGCCATGGCTCTGTGCGGGGATGCGGGAGCCTCGTCCCTCCCCAGCGAGCTAGTCGTGCACATCTTCTCGTTCCTGCCGGCGCCGGACCGGCTGCGGGCCTCGGCCGCCTGCTCGCATTGGCGGGACTGCCTGTTCTACCCGGCGCTGTGGCCGGAGCTGCGGCTGAGCCTGCAGGCGTCCTTGGCCGAGCGGCCGCGGCTCGAGTTCCTCATGCGGAAATGCGGCTGCTTCGTGCGGGAGCTGCGGGTGGAGTTCGCGGCCGAGAATTATCTGTCCGGATCGGCCGAGGCCGGCGGCGCCTCTCCCCCCTCCTGCTCCGCTCAGGACGCCGCGGACGGGGAGGCGCAGCCCTCGGGGAGGTGGCTGGAGGTGCTGAGGACCTACCTGGAGCTGGTGCTGTGCGTGCTGGGCTGCGTGCGGGGCAACAGGTGAGCGGCGGGCCCCCATTCTCAAAGTGCTGCCCCTCTAATTCTGTATCTCTCCCCCGCACACTACAAGGTACATAGGCTGACCTCTAGTACCCCATCACTGCAATACACCCCCATAGCACGGGTGACCCCCAGGATCTCGGCCCCCTCCCCTATTGCAAAGGTGACCTCTATACCTTTACAGGGAGACCCCCAGGATCTCGGCCCCCTCCCCCATTGCACGGGTGACCCCCTATACCTTTACAGGGAGACCCCCAGGATCTCGGCCCCCTCCCCCATTGCACGGGTGACCCCCTATACCTTTACAGGGAGACCCCCAGGATCTCGGCCCCCTCCCCTATTGCAAAGGTGACCTCTATCTTTACAGGGAGACCCCAGGATCTTTGCCCCCTCCCCCATTGCACATGTGACCCCTATATCTTTACAGGGAGACCCCAGGATCTCGGCCCCCTCCCCCATTGCACATGTGACCCTTATATCTTTACAGGGAGACCCCCAGGATCTCGGCCCCCTCCCCTATTGCAAAGGTGACCTCTATATCTTTACAGGGAGACCCCAGGATCTTTGCCCCCTCCCCCATTGCACAGGTGACCCCTATATCTTTACAGGGAGACCCCAGGATCTCGGCCCCCTCCCCCATTGCACAGGTGACCCCTATATCTTTACAGGGAGACCCCCAGGATCTTGGCCCCCTCCCCTATTGCAAAGGTGACCTCTATATCTTTACACGGAGACCCCCCAGGATCTCGGCCCCCTCCCCCATTGCACAGGTGACCCTTATACCTTTACAGGGAGACCGCAGGGTCTTGGCTCCCTCCCCATTGCACGGGTGACCCCTATATCTTTACAGGAAGACCCCAGGATCTTGGCCCCCTCCCCCATTGCACAGGTGACCCCTATATCTTTACAGGGAGACCCCCCCCCCAGGATCTCTGCCCCCATAACACAGGAGACCCCTATACCTTTATGGGGTGACCCCAGGATCTCAGCTCTGTCCCACAGGTCACTCCCCCTGTACCTTTTCAGGGAGACCCAAGATCACAGCCCCTCTTCCATCCCATAGATAACCCCTATACCTGTGCAGGGAGACCCTAGAAATACGGTCCCTTATTCCATCCCGCTCCTCTTGGAGCCTTTGACTCTCCAGCTGCCGCAGGCTGTGTGGGTATGCTGGGAGTTGTAGTTCTAACACTGATTTGGTATGACCCTTCTATGTGCGTTCTGTAATCCGGCTACTGGTCTCCTTGATGACGTATTACAGGGCTTTGCTGGAGAATGATAGTCACATTTTTGGGTCTCCTCCCTGGTCGGGTTTCTTCAGGGAGGTGTTGTGGGCGCACATTTCCATGATGGTGGAGGGCACGGAGATCTCTGCCCCATGTGATCGTACATATGGCGACATTAGCGCAGCCTATTGTGGAGTCCTGATGCCCGAGAGCAGGCCACATTGTGCCTGGTTGCCATGAGATCAGGAACTTGATCCAGGAGCTTCTGCCTGGGCAGTCGTGGCCTTCACTGGCCGAGATAAGAGCAGAAACTTGAAATCACAGGAAGAGGCTACCTGTAAGGTGACAGAAAGCGGCAGTCCTGCATGTACCCTCTGTAGTGCCCTGCCAGGACCTTCCAGCCTTGTGATGTCCCCAAAAAGCTCACAGGGAGGAGCTGCTGTCATTGCTGCTGTGTGTCAGATCATAGAGAAAAGGGGCGAAGGTCCTGTGGGTGCAATGAAAGCTTGACAAGGTGCCCAGTCTATAAATGTGATTTCCCTTCTCTTGATAGGTGGTGGATCAGTGGATTAGGTTTGTTAGGACCCCATAGATCACCAGAATTGGTGGATGTGTATACAGGGGACTTGGGATGGCGGCTGGTTGCATTTTTCTCCTCCTTACCAAGGATTTCACAATGGTTTGATGGAAGCCTTCTTGAATGGATGCTCCATTCACCGTCTCCTGACCACAGGGACCCCCACTAATTAGGAGACTTGTGTCCCTTATGGCCAGGAGATACTCAGGGGAAATGGGCACATAAGCGCAGTTGGCCTGTCTTGACAGTCGTGCCATGTAATGTGACGTTGCAGGGGCATGCACCACCACTCGCTTCATGCAGGACAGAGATTGGCCCCTTGTTCTAGTGATCGGCGGGGTCAGTACCTGCACATGCATTAAGTTATTGCTTTTTTGTGGACTGGAATACCCCTTAGAGACTCCATCCTCTGCTTAATGCCTCTTATTTTGTTTCTTCCGCCTTGCAGGAATCTCCAGAAGCTGAGCCTTTTTGGCGACATCAGTATTTTGCAGCAGAACGGGACCATAACGAGCACTTACCTAAATAAAGCGGATCCAGGCGGCAAAAAGATGCAGCAGTAAGTGGAGCTGGTGAGGGGGTCACCAGTCCTGCAATCAGTCACTGCTTCCTAAGGGTCCTTATTGTGGGGGTCTCCAGCTGCTGGTGAAGGGTTGGGGGGTGGCATTCCTAATTTTGCAGCACCTATTCGCTAACTTGGGTCTCTATTCACAGGATCCAGCAGCTCTTCGAGGAGATCCTGGCAAACAGCCGGCACCTGAAGTGGCTGTCCTGCGGTTTCATGCTCGAGATCGTGACGCCAACCTCTCTGGCGTCCTTGTCGAATCCAGTAGCCAACGCCATCGAGCACCTGAGCCTCCTGGACAACCACACTTCTGCCGACACCACCCTGGTGACGACCATCGAGCTGGAGCGCTTCGTCAACCTGCGCTCGCTGGCTCTGGACTTCTGCGACTTCACGGCGGAAATGACGCGGGTGTTGGCGAATAATAACCACGTGCCTTTGCATCGCCTCTCGCTTCTGGTCCACAGCACCTCGCTTAAGAGCAAAACTCTTGACAAAATGCCGGAGGATGAGGACTGGAGGGCACTGACGCGGAACAGCGGCAACCTCCGTGTGTACATGATGGCGTTTGATGTGAAAAGCGACGACATGTTGCGAATACTCAAGCCCGGCATCCCGCTGGAGAGGATTCACTTCGACAGCTACATCACTTGCGTGTCCGGGGCGGTGGTGGACCTCATCTCCCGGCAGTATGACACATTCCTCACCCACTTCATCCTCATGAATGACGTCAACGACACGTCCGGCTTCCCGGATCTCAGCGACAATAGGAATGAAGACCCACTGGTCCTTTTGGCTTGGAGGTGCATGAGGCTGTCTCTACTGGCGATCCACGGTAAGGGGGCTGATGTGGGTGACACTGCATGGAATCGTACCGTGCGGCACTTAAGGAGCGTCCGCCATGCTCCAGAGTGCAGCACGAAACCATTGAGGACTTGTCCTGTCCTGCAGTACACATGCAGCTCATTGATGTAAATGGACCACATCTTCTTTTCCCCATAGGGAAAACTGTGAATTGTGAATTACTGTCAGGATTGAAATTTTCTGCCCCCTAACTGCTCACAGGACAGGTGTCTGCTCTCAGACATTCAGATCTCGGCTGTGATCAGACCCGTCTCTGATCTCTGCTTTATTTGCTGCTACTTGAAATTGACAGCAGTGTTTGTAGACGTCATCAGACTGGACATATTTATTCATTAGGCAAAGATTGCTTTAGAATAAATAGAGGCATACTCTCCTTACAGAAAACCCTCCGGATTAAACACAGGTCACTGCAGAGTGCCTTTACAGCAGCCAGGTGACCAGAAGGGCGCATGATTGGATGTTTCTGACGACGTGCTCTTTTAGTTACATGACGTGCTGTGACTTCTGGTTGGGTCTGACAGTTTATGGAGGCAATGGAGACTTCTAAAGTGACCAGTGCTGGAAGGCAAGTCTGCCTCCTTTTCTATTTTAGTCCATGCCTAAAAACAAAATCATTCCTTATATATTATTTCTAAACACTCTTTTTCGGTGATTATTTTGTATCTCTGTTCATACTGCACCCACACAAACAAATGATACACTATTTGAAAGGTAAACTTGCCCCCTTCAGCAAGAAAATAGCCAAACAAACCACACATCCAAGATGTGAACACAAAATAGTTTAACCCCTTTACCCCCAAGGGTGGTTTGCACGTTATGGACCGGGCCAATTTTTACAATTCTGACCACTGTCCCTTTATGAGGTTATAACTCTGGAACGCTTCAACAGATCCCGGTGATTCTGACATTGTTTTCTCGTGACATATTGTACTTCATGATAGTCGTAAAATTTCTTTGATATTACCTGCGTTTATTTGTGAAAAAAATGGAAATTTGGCGAAAATTTTGAAAATTTCGCAATTTTCCAACTTTGAATTTTTATGCAATTAAATCACAGAGATATGTCACACAAAATACTTAATAAGTAACATTTCCCACATGTCTACTTTACATCAGCACAATTTTGGAACCAAAATTTTTTTTTGTTAGGGAGTTATAAGGGTTAAAAGTTGACCAGCAATTTCTCATTTTTACAACACCATTTTATTTTAGGGACCACATCTCATTTGAAGTCATTTTGAGGGGTCTATATGATAGAAAATACCCAAGTGTGACACCATTCTAAAAACTGCACCCCTCAAGGTTCTCAAAACCACATTCTAGAAGTTTATTAACCCCTTCAGGTGCTTCACAGGAATTTTTGGAATGTTTAAATAAAAATTAACATTTAACTTTTTTTCACAAAAAATTTACTTCAGCTCCAATTTGTTTTATTTTACCAAGGGTTGCAGGAGAAAATGGACCCCAAACGTTGTTGTACAATTTGTCCTGAGTACGCTGATACCCCATATGTGGGGGTTAACCACAGTTTGGGCGCATGGCAGAGCTCGGAAGGGAAGGAGCGCCATTTGACTTTTCAATGCAAAATTGACTGGAATTGAGATGGGACGCCATGTTGCGTTTGGAGAGCCACTGATGTGCCTAAACATTGAAACCCCCCACAAGTGACACCATTTTGGAAAGTAGACCCCCTAATGAACTTATCTAGAGGTGTGGTGAGCACTTTGACCCACCAAGTGCTTCACAGAAGTTTATAATGCAGAACAGTAAAAATAAAAAATCATTTTTTTTCACAAAAATTATCTTTTCACCCCCAATTTTTTATTTTCCCAATGGTAAGAGAAGAAATTGGACCACAAACGTTGTGGCACAATTTGTCCTGAGTACTCTGATACCCCATATGTGGGGGTAAACCATTGTTTGGGCGCATGGGAGAGCTCGGAAGGGAAGGAGCGCCGTTTGACCTTTCAATGCAAAATTGACAGGAATTGAGATGGGACGCCATGTTGCGTTTGGAGAGCCACTGATGTACCTAAACATTGAAACCCCCCACAAGTGACACCATTTTGAAAAGTAGACCCCCTAAGGAACTTATCTAGATGTGTGGTGAGCACTTTGACCCAATAAGAGCTTCACAGAAGTTTATAATGCAGAGCCGTAAAAATAAAACAAAAATTTTTTCCCACAAAAATAATTTTTTAGCCCCCAGTTTTGTATTTTCCTGAGGGTAACAGGAGAAATTGGACCCCAAAAGTTGTTGTGCAATTTGTCCTGAGTGCGCTGATACCCTATATGTGGGGGAGAACCAGCGTTTGGGCGCATGGGAGGGCTCGGAAGGGAAAGAGCGCCATTTGGAATACAGACTTAGATGGAATGGTCTGCAGGCGTCACATTGTGTTTGCAGAGCCCCTAATGTACCTAAACAGTAGAAACCCCCCACAAGTGACCCCATATTGGAAACTAGACCCCCCAAGGAACTTATCTAGATGTGTTGTGAGAACTTTGAGCCCCCAAGTATTTCACTACAGTTTATAACGCAGAGCCGTGAAAATAAAAAAAAAAAATTTCCCCTCAAAATTATTTTTTAGCCCCCAGTTTTGTATTTTCTCGAGGGTAAAAGGAGAAATTGGACCCCAAAAGTTGTTGTCCAATTTGTCCTGAGTGCGTTGATACCCCATATGTGGGGGGGAACCAGCGTTTGGGCGCATGGGAGGGCTCGGAAGGGAAGGAGCGCCATTTGGAATGCAGACTTAGATGGAATGGTCTGCAGGCATCACATTGCGTTTGCAGAGCCCCTAATATACCTAAACAGTAGAAACCCCCACAAGTGACCCCATATTGGAAACTAGACCCCCCCACGAACTTATCTAGATGTGTTGTGAGAACTTTGAGCCCCCAAGTGTTTCACTACAGTTTATAACGCAGAGCTGTGAAAATAAAAAATCTCTTTTTTTCCCACAAAAATTATTTTTTAACCCCCAGTTTTGTATTTTCCCAAGGGTAACAGGAGAAATTGGACCCCAAAAGTTGTTGCCCAATTTGTCCTGAGTACGCTGATACCCCATATGTTGGGGTAAACTCCTGTTTGGGCACACGGGAGAGCTCGGAAGGGAAGGAGCACTGTTTTAACTTTTTCAATGCAGAATTGGATGGAATTGAGATCGGTCGCCATGTCGCGTTTGGAGATCCCCCTGATGTGCCTAAACAGTGGAAACCCCCCAATTATAACTGAAACCCTAATCCAAACACACCCCTAACCCTAATCCCAATGGTAACCCTAACCACACCTCTAACCCAGACACACCCTAACCCTAATCCCAACCCTATTCCCAACCGCAAATGTAATCCAAACCCTAACTTTAGCCCCAACCCTAACTGTAGCCCCAACCCCAACCCTAGCCCTAACCCTAGCCCTAACCCTAACCTTAGCCCTAACCCTAGCCCTAACCCTAGCCCTAATGCTAACCCTAGCCCTAACCCTAGCCCTAACCCTAGCCCTAACCCTAGCCCTAACCCTAGCCCTAACCCTAACCCTAGCCCTAGCCCTAGCCCTAACCCTAGCCCTAACCCTAATGGGAAAATGGAAATAAATACATTTTTTTCATTTACTTTTATAGCGGGTTTTTTAGCGGATTTTTATGATTGGCAGCCGTCACACACTGAAAGACGCTTTTTATTGCAAAAAATATTTTTTGCGTTACCACATTTTGAGAGCTATAATTTTTCCATATTTTGGTCCACAGAGTCATGTGAGGTCTTGTTTTTTGCGGGACGAGTTGACGATTTTATTGGTAACATTTTCAGGCACGTGACATTTTTTGATCGCTTTTTATTCCAATTTTTGTGAGGAAGAATGACCAAAAAACAGCTATTCATGAATTTCTTTTGGGGGAGGCGTTTATACCGTTCCGTGTTTGGTAAAATTGATGAAGCAGTTTTATTCTTCGGGTCAGTACGATTACAGCGACACCTCATTTATATCATTTTTTTATGTTTTGGCGCTTTTATACGATAAAAACTATTTTACGGAAAAAATAATTATTTTTGCATCGCTTTATTCTCAGGACTATAACTTTTTTTTTTTTTTGCTGATGATGCTGTATGGCGGCTCGTTTTTTGTGGGACAAGATGACGCTTTCAGCGGTACCATGGTTATTTATATCCATCTTTTTGATCCGTGTTATTCCACTTTTTGTTCGGCGGTATGATAATAAAGCGTTGTTTTTTGCCTCGTTTTTTTTTTTTTTCTTACGGTGTTTACTGAAGGGGTTAACTAGTGGGCCAGTTTTATAGGTCGGGCCGTTACGGACGCGGCGATACTAAATATGTGTACTTTTATTGTTTTGTTTTTTTTTATTTAGATAAAGAAATGTATTTATGGGAATAATATTTTTTTTTTTTTTTCATTATTTTGGAATATTTTTTTTAATTTTTTTTTACACATTTGAAAATTTTTTTTTTAACTTTTTTACTTTGTCCCAGGGGGGGACATCACAGATCGATGATCTGACAGTTTGCACAGCACTCTGTCAGATCACCGATCTGATAGGAGTGCAGGCTGCTTCACAGTGCCTGCTCTGAGCAGGCTCTGTGAAGCCACCTCCCTCCCTGCAGGACCCGGATCCGCGGCCATCTTGGATCCGGGGCTCGAGCAGGGAGGGAGGGAGGTGAGACCCTCGCAGCAACGCGATCACATCGCGTTGCTGCGGGGGGCTCAGGGAAGCATGCAGGGAGCCCCCTCCCTGCGCGGTGCTTCCCTGCACCGCCGGCACATCGCGATCATCTTTGATCGCGGTGTGCCGGGGGTTAATGTGCCGGGGGCGGTCTTTGACCGCTCCTGGCACATAGTGCCGGATGTCAGCTGCGATAGGCAGCTGACACCCGGCCGCGATCGGCGGCGCTCCCCCCGTGAGCGCTGCCGATCGCATATGACGTACTATTGCGTCCTTGGGAAGTAAAGCCCACCCCCCATGGACGCAATAGTACGTCTAATGGCAGAAAGGGGTTAAACATTAATTTTCATAAACCTGGAGTAAGGAAAAATGACCTGCCGGTTGGACTACACTACCCCAAAGCACACTACCACAAAGCTGCTTACAGACATCAGAAACAAATCCTACCAATTGCCTTGGGGGCTTCCCAGCTTGGTGAACTCCTTGCCCAGCCGATTTCAGGCACATTGGAGGATTGCACACTTCACTGCAGGTGAGTCACACATGCAAACACATTTGTAAAAATGCACTGCCTATTCAATTGTACATTTGCTCCGTTTATACTCCACCGACACACAAAAATGATACACCATTTCAAAGGTCAAATTACCTTTAGGTGGCATTTGTCTTTGGGTCTTTCCAGCTTGCCGTTTGTGCTCACAGCCAAACACCGTGCAGGACTCGTGGCATTGGCCACAGAACATCAGGATTGGCAAATTTGCCACTGTTGCCCTGTGCTCTTCACAGATGAAGGCAGGTTCACACTGAGCACTTGTGAGAGTCTGGAGACGCCGAGGAGCGTGATCTGCTGCCTGCAACATCCTTCAGCATGACCGGTTTGGCAGTGGGTCAGTAAGGCTACTTTCACACATCAGGTTTTTGCCATCAGGCACAATCCGGCGAATTTTGAAAAAAATGGATCTTTGGTTTTTTTTTCCCGCCGGATCTGTTTTTTCCTCATAGAGTTGTATTAACAACAGATGGCCTAACGTTTCATCCGTTTTTTGCCGGATCCTTCCAAAATTACTTTTCCGGCAGCTGGAGAAAACGTACAGAGGAACGTTTTTTTCTGTCCAGCGAAAAAACGCACAGCGAGGGATGCTGCGATAAACGGATGAAACGTGAGGTGAAATTAGTGAATCCGGCTACTCACACTCAAAAACGGATCCAGGAAAAAAAAAATGTTTTTTTGCAAAATTCGCTGGATTGTTCCTGACTGCAAAAAACTGATGTGTGAAAGTAGCCTAATGGTGTGGGGTGGCATTTCTTTGGAGGGCTGCACGGCCCTCCATGTGCTCGCCAGAGGTAGCCTGACTGCCATTAGCTACCGAGATCCTCAGACCCCTTGTGAGACCATATGCTGGTGCGGTTGGCCCTGGGTTCCTCCTAATGCAGGACAATGCCAGACCTCATGTGTCTGGAGTGTCAGCAGTTCCCTCAAGATGAAGGCATTGAAGCTATGGTCTGCCTCGCCCGTTCCCCAGACCTGAATCCGATTGAACACATCTGGGACATCCACCGTCACATTGCACCACAGACTGATCAGGAGTTGGCGGATGCTTTAGTCCAGGTCTGGGAGGAGATCCCTCAGGAGACCTTCCGCTTCCTCATTAGGAGCATGCCCAGGTGTTGTAGGGAGGTGGAGGCCACACACTACTGAGCATAATTTCCTTGTCTTGAGGCATTTCCACTGAAATTGGACCAGCCTTTAACTTCATTTTCCACTTTGATTTTGAGCATCATTCCAACTCCAGACCGCCGTGGGATATTAGTTGTGATTTACGTTGATCATTTTTAGGTTTTATTGTTCTCAACACATTCCACTATGTAATGAATAAAGATTTACAACTGGAATTTCATTCAGTGATATCTAGGATGTGGGATTTTAGTGTTCCCTTTATTTCTTTGAACTGTGTATATAGATTGATATATAATGTAAATAAACACAAATATTTACATATTTATATTCTTAAATTCTACTGTCCCTCTTTGACAGGCGGTTTTTTTCTCCTTCCCCTTTAAGGGATTGGAGAAAACGAACGTTGACTAAAGGGTTAATCACAGCTGATCGCTGAGGGTCCTGCCACTTTGTAATCAGCTTGTAGCCAAGAGACCTTTGTAGCATGTAGGGAATGTTGGGGCAGTCAACCCCCCCCACCTCCCCCTATAGATTGGATATGAGCTTCCCTCCCCGAGTATTTTAATAGTGTGAAAACCTTTTACTTGAACTCAAAATTTAGGGATGAAATTACAGGATCCAGACTCTGATGGCTGGGCCGATCTCAGAGGTTGCAGGAAGACTTGTTCTGGATGACGACTGCAGGTTTTAGGGATCCTCTGCAGATCACTGCTCCCTGGTATGCACCACAGCCACTGATGCAATAGGACAACACACGTTCCTTACACTTGTCGTATTGCTGTATATTTTTTTTTAAAAAAAATGCGATTTCAGCATCGCACATCTTGCCACTCACATCATGTTCTATGGGAATTATATGACATGGAATTGGACTTCAGTTCCTTAAAGGGAACCTGTCACCCCCCTCAGGCGTTTGTAACTAAGAGTCACCTTGTGCCACCCAAATGCTGCATTCTGACAAGGTGGCTCTTTTAGTTATGAACTGGTCATCTCACCTCCTCCTCAGAACTGTTCCTCAACATACAATCCTGTATCTCCAAATACAAACAGCCCTCACCTGCTATCACTGTCTCAGCTCCTCCTCACTGTCAGCAATATCTCTCCAAATCTTGGTCCTCCTCACCACATCCCCAGTCATTTCTACCGCCCATCCACGATCTATCACAAATTTCCGTAATCTCTAACCTTATACCCATTCACCCAGTCCCACTTACAGGAGCTCTGTGGAATGCTTGCTCTGTCTGCAACAAACTTTCCTACATCCGTGACCTTTTTATTACTAACAAACTTTCCTTTCTCGCTATCACTGAACCTGGCTCACCCCTCTGACACAGCCTATCCTGCTGCACTTTCGTATGGTGGATTCCACCTTTCCCACACACCCCTGCCCAAGCAGCAAGCATGGCAGAGGAAACAAAAACTTCAAAACAAAAAACATTTCCTAATTCAATATCTCCCATAAACCACATGGCAGGGGTGCTGCCGTGGCACAGGACACTCTCAAATAGCCATGTAATACTAACTAAACATGGCGGAGGAGTTGGTTTTCTCCTGTCAGATAACTGCTCCTTCACCAAAATCCCACTGCCACCCTCCATTACACTCCCTTCCTTTGAGATGCACACTGTGCGCATCTAGCCCCACACCAACTTCCAACTGGCTGTCATTTACCACCACCACCCCCACCCCCTTCAGGGCCAGCCACAAGCTTCTTCGACCACTTCATCACTTGGCTACTTCATTTCCTCTCCGCTGACATCCACACTGTCATTGGCGACTCCAACATCCCCATTGACACTTCCCTCTCAGCTGTCACTAAACTTCTATTTCTCACTTCCTCCTTCGGCCTCGCTCAATGGTCTTCTGCAGCTATTCACAAAGATGGCCACACACTGGACCTCATCTTCATCCGCCTCTGCTCCTTATCTAACCTCTGTAACTCACCTCCCTCTTTCTGACCACAACCTACTTACATTTTCTCCTTGTCCACAATCTCCACTCCACAAACTTGCACGCGCTCGCAGAAATCTAAACACCTCGATCCACACTCACTTTCTGAATCCCTTCTCCCTCTCACAAACATAAGATCCCTACACAATGCGGACGCTGCTGCCGCTTTATATAACACCACAATAGCAGTAGCTCTGGAATCTGTCGTTCCTCACACATACCAAAGCTTGCAAAATCATCAGACAACCCTGGCACACCAGCCTGACCAAAGAACTGAGGCAGGCTTCCAGGGTTGCTGAGCGTAGATGAAGATCCCACTCCATCGAGCACTTCATCGTATTCAGACAGTTCCTCATTACTTTCAAGACCTCACTCGCAGCAAAACAAACCTCATATCCTCCCTGTCTCACAACCCTAAACAGCTATTCAACAACTTCAATTAACTCCTCCATCCCCCAGCACCTCCCCCATCTCCACTCATCTCAGCTGAAGACTTTACCTAAAGGTACCTTCACACTAAACGACGCTGCAGCGATCCAGACAACGATCCGGATCGCTGCAGCGTCGCTGTTTGGTCGCTGGAGAGCTGTCACACAGACCGCTCTCCAGCGACCAACGATGCCGGTAAACATCGGGTTACTAAGCGCAGGGCCGCGCTTAGTAACCTGATGTTTACCCTGGTTACCATCCTAAAAGTAAAAAAAAAACGCTTCATACTTACCTTCCGCTGTCTGTCCCCGGCGCTCTGCTTCTCTGTACTGGCTGTGAGCACAGCGGCCGGAAAGCAGAGCGGTGACGTCACCGCTGTGCTTTCCGGCCGCTGTGCTCAGTGAGTGCAGGAAAGCACAGCGCCGGAGGACAGACAGCGGAAGGTAAGTATGAAGCATTTGGTTTTTTTTACTCTTAGGATGGTAACCAGGGTAAACATCGGGTTACTAAGCGCGGCCCTGCCCTGGTTACCAGCGAAGACATCGCTGAATCGACGTCACACATGCCGATTCAGCGATGTCAGCGGGAGAGCCAGCGACCAAATAAAGTTCTGGCCTTCTAGCCCCGACCAACGACATCCCAGCAGGATTCTGATCGCTGCTGCGTGTCAAACTGAACGATATCGCTAGCCAGGATGCTGCAACGTCACGGATCGCTAGCGATATCGTTTAGTGTGAAGGTACCTTAATTCTTCAAGCAGAAGACTGATAACATCAGAGAAAACTTTGGCCTACAACCCTCAGGCCCCCCCCTCCTAACTACTCAGCCCTCCTCCAAAACCAACTTCTCCACTATCAAAGATCAACTTTGTGCCCTACTGTCAAGATCACATCTCACCACCTGTGCACTTGACCCAATCTTATCCCACTTCATCCCAAACCTCACCAGTCTTCATACCAACCCTAACCCATCTCTTCAACACCCATCCTCAAAAAGCCCTCTTGACCCATCCTCTGTATCTAGCTATTGCCCCATATCACTTCTCCCCTATTCCTCAAAACTACTGGAACACGTCCATCTTCAACTGTCCTCCCACCGCTCTTCCTGCTCCCTCTTCGAACGGTTACAATCTGGTTTCCGACCACTCCACTGAAGCTGCTCTGACTAAAGTCACCAATAATCTAACCACCAAAGCCAAGCTACACTACTGTCCTTCTTTTGGACATGTCCTCTACCTTCTGCACTACTTTCTTCCTCCTCCTGGACCTGTCCTCTGCCTTCTACACTACTGTCCTCTTCTGGACCTGTCTTCTGCCTTTGACACAATAGACCACTCCCTATTACTATAGACCCTCTCATCTCTTGGTATCACAGACTTGGCCCTATCTTGGATCTCGTCATACCTAACAGACAAGGACATTCAGTGTCAACTCACCCACCACCTCCTCACCTCGCCCCGCCCCATGTCGGAGTCCCAGGGCCCCTGCTCTTCTCCAGCTACACCTTTTGAATGGGACAGCGCATGGAATCTCACAGCTTTCAGTATCCTTTCTATGCTGATGATACACAGATCTACCTCTCTGGACCCGATATCCCCTCCCTACTAACCAGAATCTCACAATGTATGTCCACTATTTCATTCTTCGCTAGATTTCTAAAACTTAATATGGACAAATCAGAATTTGTCATCTTTCTACCATCTCAATTGACCTATCCATTAAAGTAAATGGCTGCCCACTCTCCCCTGTCCCACAAGCTCGCTGCCTTGGGGTAATCCTTGACTCTCATCTCTCCTTCAAACCATATATCCAAGCCCTATTTACTTCCTGCTGACTTAAAGGGACACTGTCACCTGAGTTTGGAGGGAACAATCTTCAGCCATGGAGGCGGGGTTTTGAGGTTTTTGATTCACCCTTTCCTTACCCGCTGGCTGCATGCTGGCTGCAATATTGGATTGAAGTTCATTCTCTGTCCTCCGTAGTACATGCCTGCACAAGGCAATCTTTCCTTTCCAATCTGCAATCTTGCCTTGCGCAGGCGTGTACTATGGAGGACAGAGAATGAACTTCAATCCAATATTGCAGCCAGTGGGTAAGGAAAGGGTGAATCAAAAACCCCGCCTCAAAAATATTTCCCTGACCTGTACATTCCTCAACCAAGAATGTGCAAAAACCCTAGTCTATACCCTCATTATCTCCAGCTTTGAGTACTGCAACCTCCCGCTCTGTGGCCTCCCCTCGAACACTGTTGCACCCATCCAATATATTCTGAACTCTGCTGCCCGACTAATCCTCCTGTCCCCCTGCTATTCGCCAGCCTCTCCCTTCTGTCAAACCGTTCACTGGCTCCCCATTACCCAGAGACTCCTATTCAAAGCCATCCACAACCTGTTTCCTCCATACATCTGTGACCTAGTCTCCTGGTACTTGCCTGCACGCAACCTTCGATCATCACAAGATATCCTTCTCTACTCCCCTTTTATCTCCTCTTTCCCACAATCCCATAAAAGATTTTTCCTGTGTATCTTCCCCTACTCTGGAGCGCTTTACCACAACCTATCAGACTCTCGCTTACCATGGAAACCTAAAGCAGTGTTCCCCAACTCCGGTCCTCAAGAGCCACCAACAGGTCATGTTTTCAGGATTTCCTTAGTATGGCCCATGTGATAATTACATTACCTGGAAAGGCAAGAATTCCATCACCTGTGCAATACTAAGGAAATTCTGAATTCGTGACCTTTTCTTGGCTCTTGAGGATCGGAGTTGAGGAGCACTGTTCTAAAGGAACCTGAAGACGTACCTCTTCCGACAAGCATACAACCTGCAGCAACAACCGATCCACTAAACCACTGCACGACCAGCTCTACCCTCACCTACTGTATCCTCACCCAACCTTTGTAGATTGTGAGCTCTGGCGGGCAGGGTCATCTCTCCTTTTGTACCAGTCGTGACTTGTATTGCTTAAGATTGTTGTACTTGTTTTTTATTTTGTATACCCCTCCTCACATGGAATAACTGGCGCTATAATAATTCCCCCAGTAACAGCATTTTCATCTCCTGTAGGTTACACTGTTTGGGCCCACAACCTGATCGCCATCGCCCGTCTACGAGGACCGGACCTGAAAGTCCTGGAAGTGACAGAGGAAAGCATAGACTTTGACCAAAGCGAGCTGGCTGACCAGGACGTGGACCCGGTGCACAACCTGATAGAGCAGGTGTCCATCGGCCTGGCCCGGCCCTGGCGCGCCGTCATGGACATCGAGCTTCTCAGCGTCTTCACCGAGCCGGCCCGACACTTTTACCGCGAGATGCAAAACTTCAGCGAAGGCATTTAATTATGATTATTTTACTTTTTCTTTTTTTAATCTTTTTTTTTTTTTTCCCCATCCTCGTGGTTACAATATGCAATTAGGGTCTTATCATGTTTCCTCGGTGGAGTGAGTTAACCCTTTGTGCCGTGTTTAATCAGTATTAGCGCTACATATAAAAAATAAGAATTGATGCGTGTATGGACTGATGGGACTGAGGAACGTCAGCTCTTGGTTCAGAAACAAAGTGACACCGGTTTTGGGTCTTTTTTTACACGGTTAAAAGCGATTCTCTCTGACTGGAGCTCGGCAGGTCATGGGCGGATAGTAGAGAATTTGCCGCATTGGAAACTATCAAGAGCAATTACAGCAGAAACTTCTCGTGCAGAACTGAACTGTTTTGAGTCTTTGTTTTTTTTTCCTTTCTTCGTAGATTAATTTTGCCATTGAGTCCTGTGCATGGATAACTGGCCAAAAGTGCATTTACCCCCTGGAGGTCAAAAAGACCCCAGATCAATAAGGTCATCAATTATAGCAGGACCTGATGGAAAATATCGGGAACTTGTTTGATTTCAGGGGAGACAAATGCACTTTCAGGCCTTGGTCACATGATGCATTTCCAATGTGTTTGTTTTTTCTTGCGAACGTGCAAAACAAAAGCATCATGTGAACACGGCCTTTGTTTTTGTGTATGATATACTATGTTATGTACTTTTTTTTTTTGTTGTTGTTTTGTTTTTGCTTTGTGTTTCCATATATTTCTGTGCCAGCGATTCTGTAAACAGTGTGCGCTAATCGTTTTGTAACTGACTTGGAGCTTCAGAAGGGGGATCCCGATGCGCCTGGAGGGTCGGTGGTTACTCTGCGCGTTGATAGGTCATGTCATTATTTTTATTTTATTTATTTTTTTCTCTTTTTTTTTGGGTCATGCTTTAGATATATTTTTTTTCCTTCCTTTTTGGGGCCTCTGGGTGCAGTCAGACTCCAAAACTCGAAAGGACTCAAGCCGGGGAGCAATCACTTGTGCGCTAGCCCAAGTTTACCTTTTTTTTTTTCAGTTTTTCTTTTTTTTTTCTCTCTCCCCTTATATATAATTGTCTTTTTATGTCCACAGTTAGACGCTCGCAAGCTTTTAGTCGTGAGATACCTGACGACGGTCACTAGATTTTCTCTGTCAGCGCCTGTTTCAGCTGCCAAAGAATAGATTAAAATAAACTTTTAAGAAGTGCCCACATGCTGGCAGGAAAGGGAGGGGGTGGGCTGTGCCACCGTCATGGGTGGCCGCCGGCCGTGACACTGCTAGATTGTAATATAAAAAACACAAAGGTCGGGTTTCGACCTGCGGTACGCAGCTGTGCTGTGGTTCAGTGTGAACAACGCCTAAGAATTCTTAAAGAAACAAACAACCTGTTTTCACTGTGACTAGCGAATGTAAAAAAAAACAAAAAAACGAAGAGATATCGCTGGTGTGAGCCGCTATCACGCATTACTACCAAGAGAAAACATTCCATAACGTTTGTTTTAATATCTCGTTCTATCCGAGAGGCTTTTACAAGCCGCCTTTATCTCGTTTCAGGGCAACCGCGGTACGGACGTGGTCTCTGTGAGACTTCCATCTGACCCCAGTTTTAAGTGGTACGAATGTTGTGCATTTAACGATATTATATATATTTATGGACGGTCTGCAATAATGAACCAATAGCCGACGAAGTGTGTGCGCGATAGGGGGGGTGTCCAGCAGAGCTTGACCGCACCCGGGCCGCGACTTCGAAAAAAAAATCCCGACCATCTACGTTTAACAGATGTCCGGATGCGAATTCTATTTATGGAGATATATTAAGAAAAAGAAAAAAAAAAGTTTCTATGTGTTTTACAAAGTAAAAAAAAATGGTTTTACCATCTTATATTTAAGGACGCTGCTCTCGGACAGCTGTGCGCTGCGTTTTTTCCAGCACACGCCGTGCAGATTATTTTATATGATGTACATCAGTGTAGAGGAGCCATGGGCGTGCTGTGCGGGGGAGGGGGGGGACATACAGGCCAGATGTGGTGGCAACGATGGCGGCGTTTTATCAACGAGGTCAGAATCAAACGTGGGAGAAAAACTCCTGACAGGGGAATGACACAAATGAGGAAACAGCCGAATGTTAGCGATGACTGATGTTGTTTGGTTTATGTTCAATGTATATTATTTTAATCGATGAATAAAGCATTAAAATACTGCAGCCGCTTCCGCTGGTCAATCACCGCTCCCATGATGTCACCACATTATCGTGTGGGGCTTGTTGGTTCTCTGGGGGTGAGTGGGGGAGAGGAAAGTCGGGCAGCTTCTGTTTCATTTAGACCAGGGTCACACTACAGCGTAATACGGATGAATGTTAAGCAAGAAAAAATCGCATAGCACTCGGACCAATGTTAATCTATGGGACAGCTCCCATCATCCGTTTTTTTTTCTTGTCCATATTACACTTGCGAGTGAAATCGCAGCATGCTGCGATTGTCTGCGTATCTCAGCTGAGAAACGCCAATGCAAGTCTGTGGGTGTGAGAAAGTCACACAGCACACGGACTATCAGTGTGACTTGCGAGAGAATCTCAGGCTTTGGGCAGGTGACAGGAAAAGCTCAGCCATTATTTGCTCATTTTGCAAGTGTGTGAGAAAATCTCACCATACGGATGACATACGGATCACCATACAGAGAACATTTGTGTGATTCTCAGCAGACAAAATCGGACAGATTTTTTATGCATTGTGACCCCGACCTTTGTATATTTAAGTTAAAATTTTATCTGCTTGTCCTCCTCACCTCTGCTTTCCCTCATACCCAACTCCCCTCTGGCCTCTGTTCTCCTCACAGGCCTGCCTACAGTCTCTGCTCCGCTCCCCGGCCTGGCCTTTGCCTTTCTGACAAACTCCCCATGACCTGCCTCCCCCTCCCTGCCCCCCTTTTGTCTCTGCACTGGCCCCCTTCAGTCCGGCCTTTGATATGATGAGGGCAGGCACATTCAGCTTTTAGAGCAGACATCAACAGACTGTTAGCACCTCTGTGGGTCTTTTGAAGAAGAATAAAATTGTAAGGGAATGGTTTGAAGCAAAATAAAATGTCAACATTACCAGGGATTCCCAGCCAGTTTCCCATGCTGGTACTTGCCTAGCCTCAAGCTGCTTAGCAGTTGCGATCTGATAAAATGCACATTCAGCTTAAGGTACCGTCACACTCAGCGATGCAGCGATATAGACAACGAGCCGATCGCTGCAGCGTCGCTGTAGGAACGTCAAACACAGCAGCTCCAGAACGATGCAGGAGCGATCCTGTGACGTAACGGCGACTCACTTATCGTTGTAGCTGGTTGTTAGCTCCATGTAAAACATTGCTGGCATCGTTGCTTTTGCTGTCAAACATGACGATAGACGCCGACCTGACGACCAAATAAAGTTCTGGACTTCTAGCTCTGACCAGTGATGGCACAGCGGGATCCAGATTGATGCTGCGTGTCAAACACAACGAGATCGCTATCCAGGACGCTGCAACATCACGGATCATTGTCGTTCTCGTTGTAAAGTTGCTGAGTGTGAAGGTACCTTTAGAGTGGCCATTGACAGATTATCAACACTTCTGCGGGTCTTTTCAAGAAGAATAAAATAGGGAAAGCTTTGAAAAAAAATAAAATAAAATGTCAATGGGATCTTTGATTCTCTGCCTATCTCCCATGCTGCTACTTGCCCAGCCTCAAGTTGCTTAGCGGCTGCGATCTGACAAGGGCAGGCACATTCAGCTTAGAGTGGCCATTGACTGACTGACAGCAACTCTGTGGGTCCTTTTGAGGAGGAATAAAATAGTAAGGGAAAGCTTTGAAAAAAAAAATTTCAACAGGACCATGGATTCCCAGCCAGTCTCCCACGCTGGTACTTGCTCATACTCAAGCTGCATAGCGGCTGCGATCTGACAAGGGCAGGAACTTTCATCTTAGAGTGGCGATTGACAGACTGTTAGCACCTCTGCGGGTCTTTTCAAGAGGAATAAAATCGTAAGGGAAAGCGTTGAAAAAAAAAAAAAAAGGGATTGAAGCTTGAGGACAATTTGCATATTCTACGTGCCTTCTGGGAAAAGCGAAGTCTCAGCAAGAAGATCGTTGGGTACAGCCAGGACAAGCTGCTTGGAAAGCATCCCCAAAGCAGGGATTGAAGCTTGAGGAGGACAATTTGCATATTCCAGATGTCTTCTGGGAAAAACAAAGAATCTCCCTCAGCAAGAAGTTTGTTGGGTACAATCGGGACCAGCTGCTTGGAAAGCATCCCCAAACCGTGCACTTTACGGCTCACAAATTTTTGACTCTAGGACTTTATTGCAAGAAAGCTTTGCTGATTAAGTAGATTACACAAGAAGGTTACACACAGTAGATTACACAAGAATGAAGACGCACAGCAAGTCAGCAGGATCTAGGCGCAACATGGCAGATGTGACAACTTACATGGTGAGCTGGAACATGTGCTACATGCTCACAGGTCTACCAGAAGAAGAATCCAACGTCACCTGCCAGAAGTTTAGACGACTGGCCCTTTCAGAAGAAAAGGTGCAGGGTCTGGAAGAAAGAATTGCACCTTTGAAACTCATCAAAGAAAATGAAGACTTCCTAGACAGAACAGAAGCACCTCTACTGGCGACAGGTGAAGAAAGTGTCAGAGAACCTCCAAAAGCAGACGAGTGGAAGCATATGACCAAAACATGCAAGAAGACCATGGAGACATCACCAACCACACCTTAGAAACAGATACCAAGGCCTTGTGGAGGACGAAGATGGCACACCTAAGGATGAGGCACTACCAGCAAGCAAAGAAGGCCACACAGCAACACCCAGAAGTGACAACAAAAAGTACAGCCAAGAAGCGAAGAGTGGTAGTGTTGGGAATATCACTACTGAGAGACACAGAAGCAGCCATCTGCATACCGGACATAACCGCAAGAGAAGTATGATGCCTCCCAGGTGCGAAGATCAAGGATGTGACTGATCCATCCACCCATTTCTTCTGATACATGTTGGCACCAATGACACAGCAAGGAAGGACCTACCGACAATCTGCAAGGACTTTGAAGAGTTAGGGAAGAAAGTAAAGGAACTGGATGCACAGGTAGCTTTTTCTTCTATCTTCCAGTAGACAGGCATGGCACAAGGAGATGGAACAGGATCCTTGATGCGAACAACTGGCTAAGATTATGGTACAGGCAACAAGCATTCTGGACCACCAAGATTCCTGGACCACGGTGTGAATTACCTTTACGACTGACTCCATGCCAGAGACAGACTACACCTCAACAAACCTGGGAAACACACATTCGCCAGAAGACTCGTTACACTCATTTGGAGTGCATTAAACTAGAAGAAGGGATGGGAAGCCAGAAAAAATACTGATGAAAGATATGAGGTGCGGCAAAGAAGACCCAAGACAACCTACTCGGAAAGGAGGTAAGAAAACTTCAAAAACAATCTGCAGGGAGGAGATTGGAATAAAACAAAATCCTCAAAACTGCATGCTCGCAAACGCCAGAAGCCTGACAAACAAGATGGAAGGATTAGAAGCAGAAATATCTACAGGTAACTGACACAGTGCGTATAACAGAGACATGGTTAGATGAAAGCTATAATTGGGCAGTAACCTTACAGGGTTACAGTCTGTTGAGAAAGGATTGTAAAAATCGGAAAGGAGGAGGGGTTTGTCTTTTATGTAATATCTTGTCTAAAGTCCACTTTAAGGGAGGAAATTAGTGAAGGGAATGAGGAGGCCGAGTCCATATGGGTTGAAATACATGGATGGAAAAATAGTAACAATTCTCATCAGGGCTGTGGAGTCGGAGTTAGTTTTGGTTGGAGTCTGAGTCGGTAGAGATGTACCGACTCCAGCTTTAAAAAAAAATATTAATATTTCATAAACTTTCATATGAATTTTATAAATGTTACGCAAATATATATGTTCTATCAAACTATGAACAACAGTGATAAGCAGTTCTGCTGGAGATGGAGACATTTCTTACTTCTTGTATGTCACTGTTCTCCACTGCCCTTATCTAATCTTATACTTGGTTAACCTCATTGCTGCCCCAACCCCCCTACTTACAATGTATGAAACTGAAAGTGAAAATGTGTTGGAAATTCTTAGTAGTAAAGCTCCTCCTCTAGACTAGATGTTTGGTGTGCGTCTTCCAAGCATCTCACAGCTGCTACTCAGAAGAGGAAGACTGTAAGAAGTATTATCCTTTCAACAAACTTTGCATCAGTTAATGTGAGTACATGAGGAATAACAGTATTACTAAACACTATATCAGTTGTACGACCTGGCAATAATTTTGTACAATTGTTTTTAGGAAAAACAATTGTCATTTGGATTGTGAATGCAGAATGCAGAATTAATTGCTGCCCCAACCCCCCTACTTACAATGTATGAAAGTGAAAATGTGTTGGAAATTCTTAGTAGTAAAGCTCCTCCTCTAGACTAGATGTTTGGTGTGCGTCTTCCAAGCATCTCACAGCTGCTACTCAGAAGAGGAAGACTGTAAGAAGTATTATCCTTTCAACAAACTGCATCAGTTAATGTGAGTACATGAGGAATAACAGTATTACTAAACACTATATCAGTTGTACGACCTGGCAATAATTTTGTACAATTGTTTTTAGGAAAAACAATTGTCATTTGGATTGTGAATGCAGAATGCAGAATTAATAACCTGAGAATGTCAAAGAAGCGTCACATTAAATCAGCTGTATTTGAACATTTCACCATCACTCAAGATAGAAAACATTATGTCTGTCAGTGTATGACAAATGATCCAGACGAAAACAAATGTTGTGAAGCCAAGATCAGTGCATATTCAGGCAAAGCTAAAAATGCTCCTACAAGAGCTTCTGATCTAAAGAGACATTTACAGCGCTTTCATCCAGAAGTACTGAAAGCAGTGGATGAGAAAGACTGCATCCAAACCAATGACCCAGTGCCCAGCTCTTCCAGCCAAACAAAGGAGCAGAGAACTTTGCGAACTTTGCAGCCATCAGTTGCAAGATATTTTGTCAGTGACAAAGTTACTGTGACAATGACAGTAGATACATTTACAAAACATCATAGAGCTTGTAAAGGATAGTGTGCCTATTTCATTATTTTCACTACCAGCTTTTATGTGTCTGAATGGGGAAATGGCCCGCAAGCTTGGTGTTTCTCTGGAGAGAGAGCGTATTAGAAAATTAGTAATCGTAGAAGCTTTTAAACAAATGGAAGAACTTAAAAAAAAAAAAAACTCTCAAGGGACGCTTTCTTTTTCTTAAAATGGATGCCTGCACACGTCACAGAGTGAACTATTTTGCCATCAATGTCCGATTTGTTTGTGACAAAAATGAAATAGTTACCAAGACATTGGCAGTAAAAGACACCAAAGCTCATCACACCAGTGAGTTTCTCCAGGTCTTGGTGGAAAAGGTTCTGCAGGACTATGAACTTAAAAAAGAGCAAGTTCTTTCTGTCGTAACTGACAATGCTTCAAATATAATAATAATAATAATAATTTTTATTTATATAGCGCCAACATATTCCGCAGCGCTTTACAAATTATAGAGGGGACTTGTACATACAATAGACATTACAGCATAACAGAAATACAGTTCAAAACAGATATCAAGAGGAGTGAGGGCCCTGCTCGTAAGCTTACAAACTATGAGGAAAAGGGGAGACACGAGAGGTGGATGGTAACAATTGCTATAGTTATTCGGACCAGCCATAGTGTAAGGCTTGGGTGTTCATGTAAAGCTGCATGAACCAGTTAATTAATTTTTTTTTTTTTTTTTTTTTAATATAAGTACTATTAAGCTAATGAATGAGAGTAATGATGGTGACCAGCAGCTAGAAGAACATTCTGGGTCCACAGACACAGAAATATTTGAAATAGAGGAACACAGTATTGTAACTGAGGAGCAAACTGAAGTTGCTTCAGATGAACAGCAACATGATAGTTTAGATGATCTTGTTGAAACTGTCAATACGTTCTTTCATTCATCACATGCGCTGTGTTGTGCATACGCTATAGCTGGCTATAAGAGACAGTCTGCAAGAAGGACATGCTGCTGCACTGATTGGCAAGGTGAGAAAATTGGCTACTGTTGCCAGAACCCCTAACGTTGACTCAATTTTGAAGAGACATGCTGGAGAAGGGGCAATTATTGATCAAGCCACACGATGGGGCAGTACTTAATGATTCAGCGCTTGGTTGAACTGAAAACCTTTCTTGTACACATGGCTAACCCTCAACTGACGCTAAATGAAAGTCAGTGGAATCAGGTGACTGAGCTGGAAAAATTGCTAGACCACCCATTTACAGTGACTAAAAAATTACAAGCAGAGGACTTAACTCCAGGTATTTTCTTAAAGGAGTGGAAAAACCTGATGTTTCGCCTGTCCCAAAGAGGAGGGTTAATTGCAAGAGGCATTGCTACATCAATGAAACGGAGAGAGGAGCTACTATTACAAAATAACATTCTTTTGGCAGCTGTTTATGTAGACCCAATGCATCGGATTCTTCTAGATGATCAACAGCAAACTAAAGGAAAAGAAGCTCTGTTTGAAATAGCTGTAAGGATGAAAGGGTTGCAGAACAGTCAGGAGGAACAAGAAGAATTTGGTCGTCCTCCCACATCTTCACCCTCATCAACTGATGAAGAATTTAATTTAGAAAAATATTTGGATCACAAGGACCGTGGATAGCGTTCCCGCATAGAAAAGTTATCCCCATCAAAAAACACAGCCAGTACGTTTCAGCAGAATTTTTCATGTGCACTAAAAGAAATTGAGAAATTTGACCGTTCATCAAAAATAACAGCGCAACAAGCGATTCCTCTTTATCCTGACATTGTCAGAGATGTTGCCCGAGTGGTTACTGCTTTGCCACCAACCCAAGTTAGTGTAGAGAGGTTGTTCTCTGCCCTCAAAATAATTAGATCAGATTTGAGGGCATCCATGAAGGAGGATCTGACAGAGGCAATACTTTTTCTGAGGACAAATTTATAGATTTCTTCTTATTAACTGCATAACAGTGTTTATTGCATATTTACTTACAAGAGTTTAGGAAAGTTATTTGCTATATTCCAATTGTATTCTAATAAATATAGTTTTTGCTCTAAGTGGTCTGATAACTTATATGATGGTGAGAAACTGAATAAGCACGATGTTAATATTTGACAACAGTAAATTTATTGTTACGAATTGGCCATTTATGAAGGAGTCGGAGTTGGAGCCTGATAAAATCCAGGAGTCGGAGTCGCAACTGTGGCTTACCGACTCCACAGCTCTGATTCTCAATGGGGTCTGTTACAAACCCCCAAATCTAACAGAAATCTTTGAAAGTCTACTACTAAGGCAGATAGATGAAGCTGCAAACCATAATAAAGTCCTTGTTATGGGGGACTTAACTACACGGATATTAACTGGAACAGAGACCTGCACAACCCATAAAGGCAATAGGTTTCTGCTAATAACCAAGAATAATAATAATCTTTATTTTTTATATAGCGCTAACATATTCCGCAGCGCTTTACATTTTGCACACATTATCATCACTGTCCCCGATGGGGCTCACAATCTAAATTCCCTATCAGTATGTCTTTGGAATGTGGGAGGAAACCGGAGTGCCCGGAGGAAACCCACGCAAACACGGAGAGAACATACAAACTCTTTGCAGATGTTGTCCTTAGTGGGGTTTGAACCCAGGACTCCAGCGCTGCAAGGCTGCTGTGCTAACCACTGCGCCACCGTGCCGCCCAAGAAAAATTCTTTCACAATTGGTGCAGAATCCAACCAGAGGAGCACCCCTTTGAGACCAAATACTAGCTAATAGACCTGACAGAATAACAAATCTGCAGGTCGTCGGGCATCTAGGAAATAGCGACCACAATATTGTACAGTTTCACTTGTCTTTCACTAGGGGGACTTGTCAGGGAGTCACAAAAACACTGAACTTTAGGAAGGCAAGGTTTGACCAGCTTAGGCTAAGCTAACATTAGCTTTTATGTGCGCAGCGTATCATCTGCATGTGCAAAAGCATGCTTACGCCTGCGCATCACCTTGCGCATGACACAAACAAAAATGCGTGTGCATGCGTTTAAATGGTTGTGGTTTTTATGCTCATGGTGGAGGTGGTGACATCATTTTCTGGACATGCGCAATCTAAAGTATGCATGCGTTTCAAATGCATTCGTACGTATGTCATTGGTTACCAATGCGTTCCCGTAGACCGTAAAATCGCAATCGTCCACAAGCGGAAGATTGTGCAATATTTGACACCTAAAAAAATGCAACATGTTGCGTTCGCCGGACTCTGCCGCACACTGCGAAATGCCGCATGTGTACGCATCCGCATGCAAACGCATGTCCCTGTGTACACCATGTTAACTATATGACGCATGCGGATGTATGCGGATCATATGCTGCACACAAACGCTAATGTGAACCCGACCTTAGAGATGCCCTTAATCTGGTTGACTGGGACAATGTCTATCTAATCAGTTTTTATGAAGGGGGTTGCATATGCATTGCATGCAAGGCCTGCCCTGCATCAAATTTAGATGCACCCCAATACCCCTTTGAAGAGCCATACAGGAGGGCCACCTGAAAGCAATGTTCCCATTATTTTGAAGTTGGCACTCCCATACTGTTTGCTTATGCATTGCATGCAAGACCTGTCCTACATCAAATTTAGACGCACCCCAATACCCCTTTGAAGCAACGTACAGGATGACCACCTGGAAGCAATGTTCTGATTATTAGGAAGTTGGTACTCCCATACTGTTTGCCTATTAAGTGAATGCAACACCTGCCCCAAGTTTGGATGCGCCAAAATACCCCTTAATGTTCCCATTATTTTGAAGTTGGCACTCCCATACTGTTTGCTTATGCATTGCATGCAAAGCCTATCCTGTATCAAATTTAGACACACCCCAATACCCCTTTGAAGCCACGTACAGGATGACCACCTGAAAGCAATGTTCCCATTATTAGGAAGTTGGTACTCCCATACTCTTTGCTTATGCATTGCATGCAAGGCCTGCCCCCTACACCAAATTTAGATGCACCCCTATACCCCTTTGAAGAGCCGTACAGGAGGGCCACCTGAAAGCAATGTTCCCATTATTAGGAAGTTGGTGCAGGGCATGCCTTGCATGCAATGCATAATCAAAGTTTCACGCACCCAAATAACCCATTGAACAGATGTACTGGATGGCCACCTGAAATCATTGATCCCATTATTAGTAATTTGGTACTCCCATACTGTTTGCCTGTGCAGTGAATTGCAGTGTTGAGCCTGAAGAACCTGCATTGGAGAATTGCAGTGTTTTGGCTTGTGGTGAAATATGTGTGTGTGTGTATATATATATATATATATATATATATATGTGTGTGTGTAGTGACATGTCTAGGGTTATATGTGTGACTAGTGATAATGTAACACCTGTCCTGAAGGCAAGTTGCACCTAGGTGTTAATAGGTACTTCCTTGGGACTAGTAGAAATTGTGTCTCCATATCACACCAGGAGGTCTAGCTTGAGCCAAGAAGAAGGTAACATTTGGCACCTCTGAGGTATTGGAGGGGAGATGCTAAATTGCGGCCTGAGGTGATGTATTCCTGGGAACCTGGTCACAAGTGTCTCAAGAGGAAAATAATATATTCATTAGTAGAGCGGCCGTGGCCAATCAACAAGCCAGCAATTGTGATATTAACCTGAGGGGCCAGTCTAGAAACCTGACCTCAGACCAAAGTTATAAATTTAGGCTGCAGACAGAGAATTGTGTTCACATGTGAGGGCAGCCTGAGAAGCTGATGTGTTCCACCAACTCCATTCCAACCTCCCCCCCCCCCTTTCCTCGGGGAGCAGAAAGCAACTACCAGTTAGATAATTTCTGTGTATTCTGTTTATTTTGATACTGTTTGATACTGTTTTGCATAAGTTGTATGTCTTTTTATTATCATATTTTTATACCTTTTCTTATTGTAAGCACTGACCCTTTTGTTATTAAAGAATAAAATTTTAACAAGTTGAACCTTGAATATTCTAAAAGAATCCATAGCCTAAGGTGTGTGAGCCTTATGAGTGATAGACATATTTTTATTAGAATTATTATTATTTCTGGGACTCATCGCCCGTGTATTCGATGAGTGGTGGCAGCGTGTATGAGCGGGTGTGTGGCCTGGGTCGGTGTGTGATTTATGCTCTTATTATAGTATAGGACAGAGGTTGAATGCTGGACTGAGAGTGGGGAGATAACCCTTGCAGGCACGTGACGAATTAGTGACACCACGGAGTAGGGATCCGTGACAATTGGTGGCAGAGCGGTGGGATAGAATTATTTCTATTAGAGCATTAGTGCATGGTTTAAGCAATTATTCCCTGTACTAAAGAATTGGTATCCTTGCGAGGAGTGCACCAGTTCTGCAAGGTTCAACTCAGTGCTTACTTAGACATACTTGCAAACAGTTTCCCCTCCCCGTTTTTCTTTTCTATCTTTTATTTGGCAAAGGCTGTTCATTGATATGGCAGCCCAGTACAAGAAGCTGAGCAAAGAGGCTCTGACCGGCCTCTGTGAGCATAGAGGAATAGACAGCCGACAGATTCAGGGAGCGGCTGATATGTTCCTTGATTGAGCATGACATGGAGCAAAGTGCTGAAGCATCGGGTTAAGGAGAGAGTCCACCTCAGAGAGACCCAGCAATGCCACTTTTGCATCGGAGATGCCTGATGGAGGTGTCAGCAATGCCAGTGCTGAGGAGCCTATGGACTGTACTTTACAAATGGACTTACAACGGCTGGGAACAAGTGATCCCAATCTGCGCATGCAGCTTATTCTACAGTACCGACAGGCTGCAGACCAACAGGCTGAGAGAGAGGCTGCAGAACGCCGTGATCGGGCTGAGAGAGAGGCTGCAGAACGCCGGGAGGACAGAGCGTTCCAGCTTCAAATGGCTCAAATAGAGAGGGGTATTAGTCCTCAGATAACCCCCTCTCAGGACATAAACAGGATGTCCATCGGGATTCAGCTGGAGGGGAGGTAAGCCAAACGGGGACCCTTCTCCCTCTGTCGGCCGATCATCAGTGCTGTCCAAGCCCACCTTCTATGGGGCCCTGGGGAATAGACATTCTCCAGGCGATGCACGCCGGTGCTTCTCCTGCAACAAAGTGGGACATGTTAGCGCTGTCAGCACTGATAGGGAGGAAGCGCCCAACTACCACCACAAAGCCGTCTGTGCCCCCACCGTCTGTCCTCTATGTAGCCGGCTCTGATGCGAGGGCGAATGAGAACTCTGTCACTGTTGGCAATAAAGTCACCATTGGTCTCAGACACACTGGGGCAGAGGTGACCCTGGTGCGTCCAGCCATGATAACCCCTGCCGATATCATACCAGGAAAGACTATGTCTATAACCGGGATTGGAGGGGTCAGCCCTGCCATGCCCATGGCCCGTGTGTACCTGGATTGGGGAGCAGGGAAAAGACTGAGAGAAGTGGGAGTATCAGGCTATTCCCACCAATGTGTTGTTAGGCACGGACCTGGGGAGGATGGTGTCCCACAATTTTGTTCCTCCCTTGCAAGTAAATGATGCCGAGAAGGTGGAAGAAAGTGACCCACCTGAGATCCCGTGCGAGGAGGGAAAATGTCCCAATGCACAGGACTGTAATTATGTGGCAGCTGTGACCCGGAGTCAGGCTGCGGCTCAGGCTCAGGCCCAGAGATTAGAGGATGAGTCTCAGACAGAACTGCCAGGACAGGATTCCCATACTGTGGTCCCAGAGCTTCCATACATGGCAGACCCACCAAGGTCCCTGATAACAGACACTGAAAACTCAGCTTCAGACCAGGACCTGGCAGTCACACTAGGCCTGGGCCTACAGGCTGACCGTCAGAGCTTCCAGGAGGCCCTGCAGACAGATGTCAGTCTGGAGGAGCTCAGATGTCTTGCAGACCGACCCCCTGCTGCTTCTGACAGAGTATACTGGGACCAGGGCAGACTGTATACAGAGACAATCCCCATGGATACTACAGAATCTTGGGACTATGAACGGCGGCTGATCATCCCTTATCCATTTAGGGAACAATTATTGAGGATTGTCCATGGAATTCCTTTGGCCGGACACATTGGAATACAAAAGACTAAAGCTCGCTTGACACATAACTTCTATTAGCCCAGATGGGGACAGATATTGCCAATTACTGCCGATCATGTGTAGTTTGTCAGAGAGTTGGAAAGTCTGGGAATATACAGAAAGCTCTATTGATACCACTGCCTGTGATCGATGAACCTTTCCAGCGAGTGGCTGTGGATATCATAGGGCCACTTGCAATCCCTAGCAGCTCTGGCAAAAAGGACATTCTCACAGTGGTGGACTATGCTACACGATACCCGGAAGCTGTGGCACTATCCTCCATCCGAGCAGACAAAGTGGTGGATGCTTTACTGACTGTGTTCTCTCGTGTGGGTTTCCCCAGGGAAATGTTGACCGATCAGGGAACCCAGTTCATGTCTGATCTGTTGGAAAGCCTCTGTGAAAGAATACAAGTACAGTATTTTTTGGCCAGCGCCTATCATCCCCAAATCAACTGACTCTGCAAGCGTTTTAATGGAACATTAAAGCAAATGCTCAAAATGTTGGTGGAGACTGAAGGGAGAGACTGGGAGCGGTACCTCCCCCATCTGTTGTTTGCCTACAGAGAGGTACCCCTGGCATCTACTGGATTCTCCTCCTTTGAACTGGTTTATGGGAGGAGGGTCAGGGGGCCACTTGATTTGATTAAGGACTGTTGAGAGGACGACCCCAGAACTACTGGAGTCTCAGTAGTCGAATATGTACTGCGGCTCAGAGAGAGAATGCTAAAACAGCAACCTGGCCCATGAGAACGTGACCCAGGCCCAAATCAACCAGAAGGTCTGGTACGACCGTAATGCCAGACTGAGGGCCTACGAGGAAGGGCAAAAGGTTTGGGTGTATTCTCCTGTTTATTTTGATACTGTTTTGCATAAGTTGTATGTCTTTTTATTATCATATTTTTATACCTTTTCTTATTGTAAGTACTGACCCTTTTGTTATTAAAGTATAAAACTTTAACAAGTTGAACCTTGAATGTTCTAAAAGAATCCATAGCCTAAGGTGTGTGAGCCTTATGAGTGATAGACATATTTTTATTAGTATTATTTCTGGGACTCATCGCCCGTGTATTCGATGAGTGGTGGCAGCGTGTATGAGCGGGTGTGTGGCCTGGGTCGGTGTGTGATTTATGCTCCCATTACAGCATAGGACAGATGTTGAATGCTGGACTGAGAGAGGGGAGATAGAATAACACTTGCAGGCAGAACCCCAAGTCACGTGTGAGAGCAGGCACGTGACGAATAAGTGACACCATGTATTAGGGATCCGTGACAAGGCTGAATACCCGGCAGTGGAGAATTGCAGTGTTGAGGATAAATAACCTGCATTGGAGCATTGCAGTGTTGAGGATGTACACCCGGCAGTGGAGCAATGCAGTGTTGAGCCTGAAGAACCTCCATTGGAGACTGTCAGTGTTGAGGATGAAGACCTGGCAGTGGAGCATTGTAGTGTTGAGCCAGAAGAACCTGCATTGGAGAAGGTCAGTGTTGAGGCTGTAGAACCTGCAGTGGAGAATTGCATTGTTGAAGCTGACCAACCTCTACAGTTCCCTTTATTAGGAAGAGGGTCCTGCCCCAAATTTGTACGCACCCCAATACACCTTGGAAGAGACGAGGATGAGGGCCTCCTAAAAAGCTGTTCCCATTACAAAGGAGCAGGTCTCCTATACCTGTAATGCCCTTGCAGTAAGTGTATGGGCTGACAAACCCTTCCCCCTGGGGGGTATACATCAAATACTGTCTAAAAATTTTGTTTACGGGCATCATAAACACCCTTTAAAACAATAATGAGGGTGTTGCATCATGGACCATGATCACCCTGGCGATTAAATGATGGGGGATGATGAGAAAGAGGAGGACAACATCAAATAGAAGTCTTGCCCAATCCAGCCCTTGTTCATTTTTAGAAGAGTCAACCTGTCAGCATTTTCAGTTTACAGGCGGATGCGCTTATCAGTTATAATTCCACCAGCGGCACTAACTACCTGCTCTGACAAAATGCTAGAGGCAGGGCAGGCCAGGACATCCAAGGCATAGAGATCCAGTTCATGCCACATGTCCAGCTTGGATACCCAATAATTATAAGGCACAGAGGATTCATGGAGGATGTTGGTACCGTCAGCAGGGTACTCCCTCAGCATCTTCCAAACTTTTGCACTCCTTGTGAGTACCTCGTGCCTCAGGGCCAGTACGATGGGTGGGTCTGAGAAAAGTCTCCCAGAACTTTGCCAGTGTTCCCCAGCCTCTGCTGGATTGGAGTTGTCTCTCTCGCCTGTAGTCCTTGGTTCTCCAACAAACTGTGACCTCTGCCACCAGCGTTTTGGGAATGGGAATTTTTTTTAATAATTCCACAACAAGGGCCCTCTGGTACTGCACCATTTTAGTAGACCTGTCTGCCTCTAGAATAAGAGATAGAAGTTCTCCTTGTAGTGTGGATCTAGAAGTGTCGCCAGCCAGTGATGACTGTCACCCAATATTGAGAACGCGAGGATCCCGGGAAAGTCAGCGTAGCATAAACTGCGATGCATGCCAGACGGCTTACAGACAAGATTTCTGTGTCCTCACCAAGAGGACGACTGACCTTGCTCTTCCCCTCCCTGTCCTCAGGCCATCCACGGTATAACAGTTGTGCTTGTACCGGCTAAAGCACATGAAAATAGCTCCTGTTCCTCCTCCTCTTCTTCCTCATTGTCACCCAATCCACGTTGGGATGAGATGAGGCTGGGCTGTGTGTAATCACCCTGTATGCTTCCTTGCTCTGTCTCATCATGCTCTGCCTGCAATGCATCCTCTTTCATTGTGAGCAGAGAGCGTTTTCAGAACACAGAGAAGAGAGAAGTGGGATGGTGATGCTAATTATGGCATCATTGCCGCTCACCATCTTGGTGGAGTCCTCATAGTTTTAGAGGATAGTACATATGTCTGACATCCATGTCCACTCCTGAGGTCTTATGTGTCGAGTATGAACTGAATACCGACGGCCTTGTTGATGCTGGTAGTCAACAACTGCCTTCTTTTGCTCACAAATCTTTTCCAACATCTGCAGTGTAGAGTTACAATGCGTGGGGACATCACACAACAGTGGGTGAGCCGGAAGTTGCAAATACTGCTAAAGCATGACAAGGGCTGCAGAAGCTGTAGCTAACTTTCTAAAATTGGCATGCAGTCGGCACACTTTCACAAGCAGATTGGGATAGCGTTTGAGAAACCATTGAACAAGGTTAAGCACATGGGCCAGGCATGGTAGTTGTGTGAGCTCACCTCGCCTCAGATTCGCCACCTGGTTCCGGCCATTGTCACACGACCAGGCAGTGCCTGAGTGCTTCCAGCTTGTGACTGATATGGTCATTTTGGAGATGGAGGCTGAAGAAGAGGAGGATGAGGTGCAGGAGCTGTAGACTGTGGGGCAACCCTGACTGGCCCGGCTTCCACTATGTTAACCGAGTGTGCTGTCAGCGAGATGTACCGTCCCTGCCCACAAGCACTTGTCCACGTGTTTGTGGTTCAGTGGACTTTCCCAGTAACTGCATTGTTGAGGGCACGGTTAATGTGGGACACATGCTTGTGTAATGCGGAGATGGCACATCTGGAGTAATAGTGGTGGCTGGGGACCGAATACTGAGGGACTGCCGCTGCCATCAGATTGCGGAAAGCTTCTTTCACCACGAGCCTAAAAAGCAACATTTCGAGCGCAAGCCGATGAGAAATGTGTGAATTTAGTAGTGTGGCCTGTGAGGCATCGGCTGCGTATTTGTGGTTGCGTTCCAAGGACTGGGGTATGGACAACTGAACTCTGCGCTGGGACAAAGACGTGGACGTGCTTGATGATGGTGCTAGTTAAGTGTGTGCAACGACAGGTGCAGGGTAGGAGGCATCTTTGTATGCACCATGAACAGGGGATTGGCTTTCACGCACAACAGCGGAAGAAGCAGTGGTGTTACTCGCAGACACTTCGTGGACCCTGGGGTTTGGCCCACAAAGTCGAGTGCTTTGCTGCCATGTGCCTGATCATGCTAATGGTGGTCAGGCTGGTAGTTTTGCTACCACTGCTGATGCTGGCATGGCAGGTGGTGCAAATGGTCTTTTTGGGGTTATCGGCAGAGTCTTTAAAAAAAACAACCAGACTGGGGGGCGTGGCCAGCAGCCGACGGAGTCAGAAGTGTGTTCCTGAGCTCCTCTCATTGCCACAGGAATCAACCAGTTATCACAATTTTTGTAATCCATCCAGACATTCCTGTGACAGCAAGGGATTGATAAAGGATCCGGAGATGAGTTTCCCCATTTTAGAAGCGCCCTTGTTTCTGCAATCACTGCGGAACCTACAGAGAAGTTTGGGGCCTGTCAAAGGTACTTGCCATCCGCCATCTTCCCGCCTCACTAGCGGGTCTTCCCACATCATGGGATCACAGTGCCACCCCTATATAGACTAGACACTTCAGCGGGTCTCTCCCGGTGCAACCGGTGTTCCAGTGATACTTTTGAGCACACGCCAGTGCCCAGGCAGTAGTAAATTGAGGCTGGCGGTGGGAGCTGGGGCACACAAGGGGAGTTATCCCGGACTTGGTCCCCACGTGTAATACCAACCACTTCCCCGCTTACCATTGGAACAGTGCTCACTAGGCCTGGTGGGATGGCAGCAACTGTCCCCGCTGATCTTCCAGGGGCTTGTTTTCTGAGACACTCCAGAGCTTCGGACATAGCGGAGAAGGAGGATCTGACACAGATTCGCTCACCGCTTGACACCTGGCGACATCTCCGACTGCTTCCCTGTAGACTGTCATCGCTAACAGTGGAGGGTTATCCTGGACATTTGGTGGGCCTGGAGAGACAGAGGCACCCCAGTGGCATGCACCGCTGGCGAGACGCAATCAAATTTAGCAGGGATTGCGTCTAGATACAGCTTTATTCCTTGCCTGGGAGAGAAGGCTGTGATTGGGCTGGTCTAATATACACAAAATTCAATTAAGAGCCTGTGTGAAAGACAATAGACAAAGACATTGGCTCTAAAGGTACCTTCACACATAACAATTTCGTTAACGATATCGTTGCAACGTCACCCTTTTTGTGACGTAGCAACGATCCCGCTAATGATCTCGTTATGTGAGACAGCGACCAACGATCAGGCCCCTGCTGGGAGATCGTTGGTCGCTGGGGAATGATCAGGACCTTTTTTTGGTCGCTGATCACCCGCTGTCATCGCTGGATCGGCGTGTGTGACGCCGATCCAGCGATGTGTTCACTTGTAACCAGGGTAAATATCGGGTTACTAAGCGCAGGGCTGCGCTTAGTAACCCAATATTTACCCTGGTTACCATTGTAAAAGTAAAAAAAAAAAACTGTACATACTCACATTCCGATGTCTGTCACGTCCCCCGCCATCAGCTTCCCTGCACTGACTGTCAGCGCCGGCCGTAAAGCAGAGCACAGCGGTGACGTCACCGCTGTGCTCTGCTTTATGGCCGGCGCTGACACAGTCAGTGCGGGAAGCTGACGGCGGGGGACGTGACAGACATCGGAATGTGAGTATGTACTGTTTTTTTTTTTTTTTACTTTTACAATGGTAACCAGGGTAAATATCGGGTTACTAAGCGCGGCCCTGCGCTTAGTAACCCGATGTTTACCCTGGTTACCCGGGAACTTCGGCATCGTTGAAGACAGTTTCAACGATGCCGAAGTCGTTCCCCTGATCGTTGGTCGCTGGAGAGAGCTGTCTGTGTGACAGCTCCCCAGCGACCACACAACGACTTACCAACGATCACGGCCAGGTCGTATCGCTGGTCGTGATCGTTGGTAAGTCATTTAGTGTAACGGTACCTTTACTGTGGCCATTTAGCTCATTTTTTATTGAGGTGCTCCATCTGCTGGTCATTCTAAATACATATTGTACATTTCATAAAGATGTCTATTTAACCACATCTGTGGGCCCAACCAGTGATCACAGCACGCCCGTGTACATTTGCAAAAAGAATGGTACGCTCAAATAAAGAACGGGCGAAAAGTTTAACCACAAATATCTCCATGAATCTAAACTTCCCGGGGAGAACTTGACAAAATTCTAATGAAAAAAATCGGAGGATCTGCGGTCCCTAGACAAATTACAAGGAAAGAACCTGGAGCCACCTGTACTACCTGAAAATTCGGACATCAGCCCAGATGAGTCAGAATGTGAATCTACTACGGATGACCAGGTTCCTATCTCACAAAATTTCATGAAAAAACTCTTAGCCACAAGTATGAAACCTTTGATTGAGGAGGTTGCGGGTCTAAGGTCATACATATCGGCCATAGAGTGTCACAAGACAAAAATAGGAAGACAGGAGATTAGGAATCTGGGTCCCTGAACTGCCCCTCAGGCTAGGGGAAGCCCTGTCTTTCCTTAACTTGGGGGTACCCTTGAAGGTAGGGAGGCCCAAGTCACCGACCTGGCCCTGTCTCCTGTTAAACCCTGTACTAAACCCCCACCCCAGGGGGTGAACAGTGTAAACAGCACCACAAAGCAAATAAACAATATAAGAGTGAGGGGAACACGATACCAAAAGGTGAATGCACAAACTACAAAATAACAAAACTTAGAACTTGGCTTGTGCACGCCGCTGCAGACTCCACAACAAAGATAGTACAGCAACTGAGCTCTAAACACCAGACTTGGCTGACACCAGGGAGCTGCTACTATGAGGTTGGTCTCCTGAAAGGAACTGTATAACCAACAGTCAGCTGATGCACCAGGTGACCTTATAAAGGATGGTGGGAGTGGTCACAAACATCAGCTGACCCAGCAGCAATTCAATGCAATAACACCAGCAGCCACCGGGGGAACAAAACTACATTAGCCCACAATGACCAGAAAAGGAAAAAAGGTTTAAATCTGAGGAAAACCAGATCTGCCACAGATCCAAACATGGATCGTGACATAGAGTTTAAGCATTAGAAAGCTCCCAGACTGACATAATTGAAGCTTCCAACACGTTGAGAGAGCATTTACTGGTTCACCAAAAACATCTAAATTCTGCCTCTCTCGCCATGGATGACCAAGAGAACAGGAGTAGGAGAAAAAATATACGGCTGAGTTGTATCCCAATACCTCATTTTCTCGCTACCCTACTTGGTTTAATAGTTGCTCTTCCTCAGCTGTGAAGGGAGTCAGTATTGTCTTTAAAAAATGGCTACCTTTCACTTTTGAAGATTTCCTTGTGGATTCAGAAGGAAAGTATATCTTCGTGAAAGGTTTTTTAGCTAACATCTTGATTACATTTGGGAACCTATATGCCCCTAACACAGGACAGGCACAATGGTTATCTTCGACTTTAGACACCCTGGCTTTGTTTAAGGAGGGCCTTCTGATTTTGGAAGGAGACTTTAATCTAACGTTAAATCCGAACCTTGATACATCTAATGGAAAGTCATCATTACCAGTAAACGAGGGAAAACCTTCTACACAAACTAAATTCATTAAATCTGATTGACCCATGGAGAATTTCCCACCCTACTACAAAAGACTATACCTTCTACTCAACGCCACATAATTCTTATCAAAGACTAGATTACATACTGGTACAATCCTCATCTATTTCACTAATTGTAGACACTACAATAGGTCCCTATCACAATTTCAGATCACGCACCAATTTTTTTAAAATCACGCATCCCCTCTCTTCCCCTACCTGCTCCGACGTGGCGTCTGAATGAATCCCTATTAGATAATTGAAATTTTCAGTTGGGAAATATATTTCATATTATTAGATTTTTCTGAGAAAATGTCCTGGAAAAGAATACCACTCCCATCGTTTGGGAAACTCACAAAGCGGTCCTCAGGGGGGAACTGATAGAATTAAACGCTCACATTAAATGTGAGAGAGATTAAGAAATTTTCTCCCTCTTACACCAAATTAGCACGGTGGAAAGTATCAACAAGAAGGGGAGATCTGAACGTACCCTGGCAGATCTGTCTTCCTTGCGTTGTAAACTTAAAGACTTATTAAATCTAAACACTGGCAAAATATTTGCACGATGTAGACAAAAAATCTATTTGCATGGCAACAAGAGTAGCAAATTTACTTCCCGAATGCTTAGAAACAAAAAGAGAAATATTTCATTACACAGATTCGCTCAGATGGAGACGTTAGAGTAAGCAAATCAAGGGACATAGCTAAAGCCTTTCAGAACTATTACCACTCACTATATAATTTAGACACACCCGTCTGAATGATAGATCCCCATAAAGCTTCACAGAACATAAAAAATTTCCTCGCCTTGCTCTCTCTGCCTGGGGTTTCCCCTTTGGGTCAAACTATACTCCTGAAGGAAGTTACTGCCCAAAAAGTGAAAGACACATTAGCAGAAACCCCAGGCCCAGACAGTTTTCCCATAATTTGTTATAAAAATTTTTCAGATGTTTTAATTCCACGAATGCTTGAGGTCTTCAACTCTTTTCTACGGGGCACAACCCCTCTCCCCCAGACTTTAGAAGCTTATATTACAATTGTTCCCAAGGATGGGAAGAGATTACTCCCTGTGTAGTAGTTACCGTCCTATATTGTTGCTTAACACAGATGTCAAATTATGGGCCAAGATCTTGGCAACTAGGATTAATCTGGTATTGGCGGATCTAGTCCATTCTGACCAGCCTGGGTTTGTACGAGGCAGAGAGGGTAAAGATAACTCCACTAGGATTCTGCAGGCCATCTTATACGCAGGTCCGTATTTGCCACTAGGCACTCGAGGGCACGTGCCTAGGGCGGTGATGATGCGGGGGGTGGCACCAGAGCAAAGGTTTTTTGTTTTTTTTGTAAGGTCCGGTGGGGTCACCCTAATAATAACCCCCTCCCCCGTGGTCGCCCGCGGTCGCCCGCCCTTGCCCCGACATCATACAGTGTGGTGAGTCATCATCATACATAGATACTCACATAGCTAGCTCCAGCGATGCCTGGTCTGGTCTGCGCGTCGGCCGGCGGCAGCTCGTCCTGCGTGAGCGGTCAGGTGGTACCGCTCATTAAGTTCATGAATATGTACATATTCATGAACTTAATGAGCGGTACCACCTGACCGCTCACACAGGAGGACGAGGGTGCTGCGCAGCCGCCGGGACAGAGGTGGATTCCGCGCGGTGTGGAAAGGAGTCGGACGGTGAGTCGGTGACTTGGTGAGTATGATGTCATGTGACAGCCAGGGGGGAGGACCGTGGACGGGGAGCGGAGCAGTGAGCCGAGCCATAGGATGGGACTGGAGCGCGGAGCGCGGAGCGGCGGGGTCGAGGAGCCTCAGCCGATGAAGATGAGCCGTCCATGAATTATGGTGACGCTGACGCCCATGCATGGAGGATGGAGCCTGGGGGCGGCTGGCCAGGGGGGAGAGGATAGATGACGAGCCATGCAAGATGGGAGCCCGAACCGGGCGGCGATGAGCCGTGCGTACAGGAGGGAGAGAGGTATGGGAGATGAGCCAGAGAGCCACCCCTGCATACAGGGAGCCCTGGGAGGGGGACAATTATGAGCCATCAGCCATGCATACAGGGGGGAAATTATGAGCCATCAGCCATGCATCCAGGAGGAGGGAATTATGAGCCATCAGCCATGCATCCGGGGGGGGGGATTATGAGCCATCAGCCATGCATCGGGGGGGGGGGGAATTATGAGCCATCAGCCATGCATCCGGGGGGGAATTATGAGCCATCATCAGCCATGTATGGGGGGGGAATTATGAGCCATCATCAGCCATGCATACAGGGGGGGAATTATGAGCCATCATCAGCCATGCATACAGGGGGGGAATTATGAGCCATCAGCCATGCATACGGGAGGGGGAATTATGAGCCATCAGCCATGCATACAGGGGGGGCGAATTTTGAGCCATCAGCCATGCATACAGGGGGGAGGGAATTATGAGCCATCAGCCATGCATCCGGGGGGGGGGGGAATTATGAGCCATCAGCCATGCATCCAGGGGGGGGGGATTGGGGATTATGAGCCATCATCAGCCATGCATAGGGGGGGGGAATTAAGAGCCATCAGCCATGCACACAGGGGGGGGAATTATGAGCCATCAGCCATGCATACGGGGGGGGGGGGGGGAATTATGAGCCATCAGCCATGCATACAGGGGGGGGAATTATGAGCCATGCATACAGGGGAATATGAGCCATCAGCCATACATACAGTGGGGGGGGGGAATTATGAGCCATGCATACAGGAGGAGGGGGGATATGAACCATGCATATGGGATGGGAGAGAGATGAGCTATGCATACAAGATGGGAAGGGGGCATTATACACTATTGAGCATCATGTGGGGCCATTATACAGTATGGAGCATCATGTGTGGCCTTTATAAAGTATGGAGCATCATGCGTGGCCATTATACAGTATTGAGCATCATGTGAGGTCATTATACAGTATGGAGCATCATGTATGGCCATTATACAGTATTGAGCTTCATGTGTGGCCCTTATACAGTATTGAGCATCATGTGTGGCCATTATACAGTATGGAGCATCATGTGTGGCCAATGGCCATTATACAGTATGGAGCATCATGTGTGGCCATTATACAGTATGGAGCATCATGTGTGGCCATTATACAGTATGGAGCATCATGTGTGGCCATTATACAGTATGGAGCATCATGTGTGGCCAATGGCCATTATACAGTATGGAGCATCATGTGTGGCCATTATACAGTATGGAGCATCATGTGTGGCCATTATACAGTATGGAGCATCATGTGTGGCCAATGGCCATTATACAGTATTGAGCATCATGTGTGGCCCTTATACAGTATTGAGCATCATGTGTGGCCCTTATACAGTATTGAGCATCATGTGTGGCCATTATACACTATGGAGCATCATGTGTGGCCATTATACAGTATGGAGCATCATGTGTAGCCATTATTCAGTATGGAGCACTGTGTGGCCATTATACAGTATGGAACATCATGTAGGGCCATTATACAGTATGGAGCACTGCGTGGCCATATTTTTGGGGAGTTTTAATTATTGTGTACTAGATGGTTGCCCGATTCTAACGCATCGGGTATTCTAGAATATGTTTGTCCACGTAGTATATTGCCCAGTCATGTAGTATATTGCCCAGTCATGTAGTATATTGCCCAACCACGTAGTATATTGCAGAGCCATGTAGTATATTGTCCAGCCACGTAGTATATTGTCCAGCCATGTAGTATATTGCCCATATTGCCACTTGCAATGGAACGGTGTCGGAGGGTGAGTATAGCAGGTTTTTTGTTTGTTTTTTATTATTTTTAACATGACATATTTTTACTATTGATGCTGTATAGGCAGCATCAATAGTAAATAATTGGGGACACACAGGGTTAATAGCAGCGGTAACGGAGTGCGTTACACCGCGGGCCGTTACCACTGCCATTAACCCTGTGTGAGCGGTGAGTGGAGGGGATTATGGAGCGGGCGCCGGGCAGTGACTGCAGGGGAGTAGGGGAGGGACTAATCGGACTGTGCCGTCGCTGATTGGTCGCGACAGCCATGACAGGCAGCTGCCGAGACCAATCAGCGAACGAATAACCGTGACAGAAGGACAGACGGAAGTACCCCTTAGACAATTATGAATATAGATGAAAGAGTGTGATCAGCAGTGCTAAATGGGTGTGGTTGGGACTTGGCTATGGGTGTGATTAGTTGTGAAATGGGTGTGGTCAGAGGCGTGGCCTAAAATTTTCCGCACGTGCGCCGCAACCTTTAAACCTTTTTCCCTTCAAAAGTTGGGAGGTATGGCACCGCATTTCCCAGATCACAGCAAGTACCGCAAATCCCATAGGGAATGAATGAAACCAAACGCAGTGTTGCCGTAAGTGATCCGTTATGTGGCAGATGCAGAAAAACTGCTGCAAAAGGCGACTTTCACAACAGCGATTCTTGCCACAGTCTTTGCGGATAGTGTCATACTCACCAATGGGGGAGGCAGCACTAAAAGTGCCTAGGGCAGCAGAAACTCTAAATACGGCCCTGCTTATACGCAAAACACACACATCAGGCCCTCACGATCCTTTCCACGGAAGCTGAGAAGGCTTTTGATTGTATAAGTTGGCACTATATGACATGTGTCCTGCAGAAATTTGCCTTTCCTACTTTTATTGAAGCTATCATGTATTTGTATGCTCAACCTATTGCCAGAGTCAGAGTAAATGGAATCCTATCAGAGTCTTTTAAAATATGCATCGGTACAAGGCAGGGTTGCCCTCTCTCCCTTACTTTATTTATTTTGGTTATGGAGACTCTTATACAATATATTAGGCAAGATAGTGACATTAGAGGAATTAGAATTAACCAACTAGAGGTAAAGGCCGCGGCCTTTGCGGACGACCTCCTACTGTTGCTTTCCAACTTGGGGACCGCCTTCCCAAAGTTGCTGGAGACTTTCTCTTTATTCGGGGAGCTATCTAATTTTAAGATTAATCTTGATAAGTCAGAAGCCCTTCATATTTCAGCTGATATGACGAATATTCGCTTATTCAAAAATTCTACTCCTTTTAAATGGCCCAAAGATAAAATTACTTAGGAATTTTTATTTCAGATAACCCACATTTCCTTTTCCAACACAATTTTAGCCCCCTCTTGAAGAATATCAAGAGCCTTCGTGACTCTTTTGATCTCCCTTTCCTTTCTTGGATAGGTAGGGTTAATATATTTAAATCGTATATCCTCCCCAAAATTCTCTATGTAATGAACATGGTTCCAATCTCACTGCCGAAATCATTCTTCAACACCCTAAACCAAATTATTACTAAATTTGTCTAGAAATTTTAAAAAAGCCCGACTACCTTTTAAGACCCTAATCCTTCGGAAGCAGTCTGTGGCCTGGGCCTTCCCGATCTTCTCTCCTATTATCAGGCCATACATATAGCCAGATGGATAAAACTTACACGTTTGGTAGATCAAGACGCACAAGCACATATCGAAACATCTACAACAACTATTAGGCAAGGATATGAGAAAACTGCAATGGATAAACCACCCTATTTCAAAAATTAGCTTTGATGAAATTCTTTCAACAACCATCCTAATTAGACACTCATTGATACCAAACTGCCCACCTACTTGCTATTTCCTTGATAAAATTCCAATTGGCCTAATCCCATACATCTATAACCACAGATCCCTACAATCTTTGGTCCTCTCTTCCAAATAAACCAATTTCCCATCTTCTAAACCAGGGGTCTCAAACACGCGGCCTGGGGGCCGCATGCAGCCCCTCCGGCTCCTTCATGCGGCCCGCAGGCACATAGAACCCGTAACGATCACACTCGCTCCAGCAGCCGCCGACATCCGCATTGTAGTGCAGTGTATTGCTGCGCAGAGACCGGCTCTCTGCACAGCAATACTAGTGTCAGCCGCCGGCCTATCAGAGGCAAGCAGCTGACATCTGCGCATGGCAGTGACATCATATGCCGCTGCTCCGGGACGCAGATGTCAGCTGCTTGCCTCTGATAGGCCGGTGGCTGACACTAGTATTGCTGTGCAAAGAGCCGGTCTCTGTGCGGCAATACACTGCACTACAGCGCGGATGTCAGCGGCTGCTGGGGCAAGCGCGATCGTTATGGGGTCTATGTGCCTGCGGGCCACAGGAGCAGAAAGGACACCGAGGGAACGGAGGACAGATGAGAAGAATCTTTTTTTCCTTCTCTGTTATGTCTATGTGAAAATGGGGGGGACCTGGATGGGGGACCTGTCTGCAATATATGGGGGGCACCTGGATGGGGGACCTGTCTGCAATATATGGGGGGGTCTGGATGGGGACCTGTCTGCAATATATGGGGGGACCTGGATGGGGGACCTGTCTGCAATATATGGGGGACCTGGATGGGGGACCTGTCTGCAATATGGGGGGCCTGGATGGGGGACCTGTCTGCGATATATGGGGGGACCTGGATGGGGGACCTGTCTGCAATATGGGGGGGCCTGGGTGGTGGACCTGTCTGCAATATATGGGGGGACCTGGATGAGGGACCTGTCTGCAATATGGGGGGGCCTTATGGGGGACCTGTCTGCAATACATAGGGGGACCTTGATGGGGGACCTGTCTGCAATATGGGGAGGGGCCTGGATAGGGGACCTGTCTGCAATATATGGGGGGGGCCTGGATGGGGGACCTGTCTAATATATGGGGGGACCTGGATGGGGGACCTGTCTGCAATATATGGGGGGACCTGGATGGAGGAACTGTCTGCAATATGGGGGGGCCTGGATGGAGGACCTGTCTGCAATATGGGGGGGCCTGGATGGGGGACCTGTCTGCAATATATGGGGGACCTAGATGGGGGACCTGTCTGCAATACATGGGGGGACCTGGATGGGGGACCTGTCTACAATATATGGGGGAACCTGGATGGGGGACCTGTCTGTAATATATGGGGGGACCTGGATGAGGGACCTGTCTGCAATATATGGGGGGACCTGGATGGGGGACCTGTCTGCAATATATGGGGGGACCTGGATGGTGGACCTGTCTACAATATATGGGGGTCCTGGATGGGGGACCTGTCTGCAATATGACGGGGGCATAGATGGGGACCTGTCTGCAATATATGGGGGGACCTGGATGGGGGGCCTGTCTGCAATATGGGGGACCTGAATGGGGACCTGTCTGCAATATATAGGGGGACCTGTCTGCAATAGGGGAGGCCTGAATGGGGGACCTGTCTGCAATATGGGGGGGGGCCTGGGTGGTGGACCTGTCTGCAATATATGGGGGGATCTGGATGAGGGACCTGTCTGTAATATGGGGGGCCTGATGGGGGACCGGTCTGCAATACATGGGGGGACCTCGATGGGGGACCTGTCTGCAATATGGGGGGGCCTGGGTGGTGGACCTGTCTGCAATATATGGGGGGATCTGGATGAGGGACCTGTCTGTAATATGGAGGGGCCTGATGGGGGACCTGTCTGCAATACATGGGGAGACCTCGATGGGGGACCTGTCTGCAATATGGGGAGGGGCCTGGATGGGGACCTGTCTGCAATATATGGGGGGACCTGGATGGAGGAACTGTCTGCAATATGGGGGGCCTGGATGGAGGACCTGTCTGCAATATGGGGGGGCCTGGATGGGGGACCTGTCTGCAATATATGGGGGACCTAGATGGGGGACCTGTCTGCAATACATGGGGGGACCTGGATGGGGGACCTGTCTGTAATATATGGGGGGACCTGGATGGAGGACCTGTCTGCAATATATGGGGGGACCTGGATGGGGGACCTGTCTGCAATATATGGGGGACCTGTCTGCAATATGGGGGGACCTGGATGGGGGACCTGTCTGCAATATGGGGGGGGGCTGGATGGGGGACCTGTCTGCGATATCCCTTCTCCCTTATGCCTCAAAACTACTGGAACAGCATGTCCATCTTGAACTGTCCTCCCACCTCTCCTCCTGCTCCCTCTTTGACCGGTTACAATCTGGCTTCCGACCACATCACTCAACTGAAACTGCCCTGACTAAAGTGACCAATGACCTACTAACCACCAAGAGCAAGCGACACTACTCTGTCCTCCTCCTGGATCTGTCTTCTGCCTTCGACACTGTGGACCACTCCCTCCTGTTAAAGATTCTCTCATTTCTTGGCATCACAGACTTGGCCCTATCCTGGATCTCATCATATCTAACAGACCGGACATTCAGTGTCTCCCTCTCCCACACCACCACCTCATCTCGCCCCATCTGTCGGTGTTCCCCAAGGCTCAGTTCTAGAACCCCTACTCTTCTCCATCTACACCTTCGGCCTGGGACAGCTCATAGAATCCCACGGTTTACAATATCATCTCTACGCTGACGACACGCAGATCTACCTATCTGGACCCGACCTCACTTCCTTACTGGCCAAAATTCCACAATGTCTGTCTGCTATTTCATCCTTTTTTTCTGCTCGTTTTCTAAAACTGAACATGGACAAAACAGAATTCATCATCTTTCCCCCACCTCACTCTACCGCTCCACCTGACCTATCCATCAATGTCAATGGCTGCT